>NW_004799474.1:12429-13563 GCF_000002075.1 Aplysia californica | reverse complement strand
AACGGAAGTTTGCGACAGAAGGGGGACGGACGGAGGGGATTAGAAAAATTTCCCCCAAAAATTGCGAAATTACATTGTAGCTAATATGGATCATTTGAGGACGCAAGACATTGCACGTCAGTGTAGTTTTGGCCCACATTGTGGGCGTCCCGTGATCATGACTCGGCCATGTGAATAGCACCACCTCGGACAAACAACATTAGGCCTAATCGCAGTCTCCCTATATTTTCACCTGCGTTTGTTTTTACCCATTGTTTGGATTGCTTCATAATGTGTCCTTCAGAGCCATAATAAAAAAAAAAAAAGTAGAAACAGCTGCTGCTGCAGTCACGACGTGGTAAAGATATATTTAGAACAATTGTGTTAAGAAAAAAACCAAAAACGGCATGCAGTGAGTGGTCCATAGAACAGATCCAGGCAAAATTCACACTTAATCCCAACCAAACTGAAAATGTTTAATGTGTCCTGCGCACTCATATCACCGTATACAGATGCGAGCGCCGTAAAACATGCAAACAAAAAGAGAAGTGTGAGATTGCTACAACTGAGCTAAAAGTATGTATACACGGCTTTAAAATAATATCTGATATTGCTATATTTGTGCGGGGAACAAACCCTACAAAACAACAGCTTATGTTTGTAGTATGAGCTGTTTATGTATTTATCAAAGGATGCAGGCGGGTTATTTTAGGTGGTTTTGGGCCCAGATCTGGTCTTTCGATTCCTATCAATAGTTTGATCAAATACATACAGCTAAATATCGAAAACCAGCCACATAACATTTACCACACATTTCGATTTTCTGAACGCACTTTTCTCGAAACTGTCTTTCAGCATTTTCCAGTCGCTTAATCGTTGAAAAAAAATATTAAGATAATATTCTCTTCAAACTTGGCATATATTATGTACTTCAACGCGTTACACAGGTCACTAGAGAATTGAATTTGGGGCATGTGCAACAATTGCATTTTCATTATAGGTCTAACATACCCACCCTGACCTCTTAAGAAAAAAAAATCATACAGATATATTTTATCCTCACAGTGACCAATGGCAATATGTCTACCAGGGGACTGAAAAGAAAAATTGAACTTTTCTTGCAACATTAAAAAAATATATGTTAAGAAAATTCAA
>NW_004799474.1:6187-8354 GCF_000002075.1 Aplysia californica | reverse complement strand
GTAAAAAAAAAAAAAAAAAAAAGACACCCCTCCCTCCCCTTTCTACAAGAAACCCTATAATAAAATCCGATGGAAAATAAATGTAATGATATAACTCAAGATAGCTAAATTATCGATTACTGCTCTGGGAATCTGATTGATTAATCCATAAACTCTTCTCCCAGGAGGAGGTCAAGTTGACATGAGACTGTAAAGAAGATGGCACTGTGCATCCCACCACTCTGATACCACTGTGAAGAGTGTAATAATTGAAGAAATTTTACGCCCTTGTCGACATTATTTAGATCATTAGAAGGAGGCGAGCGTGTGGGTGGTTGGCAGGTGCTCTGATGTGGTTTGCTTCTTCTGTCCTATCAAACATCTATTGTCCTTATCTCCCCTTCTTCTTTTTTATGTTTGTTACTCTCTCGTAGCACCTCTAATCTTCTGGTGCTCATATGACCGTATGCAGTTGCGAACGCCGTAAAACCTCTACTAAAACTAAACTAAAAGGAGGCAGGCTTCGACCCTGTCTTTCAGTGTCAACCCGGACTGAGATGGGAACAACGTTCCAGCTGAAAGTCAGGGACACTAGATCTATATAGTTTAAAACTATCCACTCTTAAAAACTCCCAAAACAATCCAAGTTCATAACGCCCCATCAGGGATTCGAACTAGGATCATCCATTCCGTAGACCAGCATGATAACAACTGAATTGTCGGTGCGCCCTGTGCCACATCTATAAAAGCAATTGTAAATGTTTTACATCCCAATTGATACAATTTAGTTCATAAAAGAACTGGAACCTCTATCTGTAACAATTACTTGTCATACTAAGTATGTATGCAAGTAATACACTATTGGACACTATCATAATATGCACTTTTTTCTTCTAATCAGATGGCGTCAATCTAATATGAATGGGCAAGGAATGATAAAAAAAGTTCATAAACGAGTTACAAGTAGATTGCTTCCACTCAGCCTGTAAGAGCCAACTTGAGCTGAGATGAAAAGAAACTACCCAGCAGAAACACGACATGACTTGATAAATCCCCCCCCCCCCAAAAAAAAAAAAAAAAAAAAAAAAAACAACCCCACTAAAACATTTTTAAAAACCCCAAGCCTGGAAAGGACTCGAATATTCTGCGTGCGACAGATTCACTGGAGGGAAAAATTAATACCTCCGACACCTTAGTGTACAAGAAACAAGGAAACGCAAAGTCCGACACGGAAATTCTCGAGAGGGCGAAAGCCCGAAGTAGCGTGTGCTGCCACCTGGAAAAGAAAATCTAGCCTGGCTCAGATGGGTGGAGACAATTGGTCCAAATAACGAGCACACTCCTCCCTGGAGCTATTTCCAACTCTGAATTGGTATGTGAAGAGCGACCATTGTTACGCCCCCTCCCCCCTCAAAATAAAAAGTACAAAAGAAAAGCAAATTTGTATAAAGACACCCTGCATGGAAACGTCTCTTGTAAAT
Organism: Aplysia californica; assembly: GCF_000002075.1. Lineage (NCBI taxonomy): Eukaryota > Metazoa > Mollusca > Gastropoda > Aplysiida > Aplysiidae > Aplysia > Aplysia californica. The sequence continues at coordinate 6,894 of NW_004799474.1, read as the reverse complement.
CAAGCCAATCCATTCCTGCCATTGACACTTACCCAATAGACAACAGGCGCTCGCTCTCTTTGAGGAAAAAATCTTCTTGAGAAAAGAGAAACGCTTAAAGGTCTTAAACGAAGCCGTAAGAAGGTTTAACCAACGAACCATGATTATAAGCACGCTGTTTTACGAAAGAAAAAATACTGGTGTCTGAGGTGGGCGGGCGAGATGTCGTGAAGTTTAGGGTAACCATCATTACAAGCTGCTTGTTACTGTTACCCTTTTAGTTTTAGTAGAGGTTTTTACGGCGCTCGCAACTGCATAAGGTCATACGAGCGTCAGAAGATTAGAGGTGTTACAAGAGAGTAACAAACATAAACTAGAAGAAGGGGAGATAAGGGCGATAGATGTTTGATAGGAAATAAGAAGCAAACTGCACCAGCTGAGCGCCCGCCAAGCACCCACACATTTACCCTTACCTTTTACTTTCTTTATTAGGATAGCTACCTGTGCTTGCTGGATAGGTAGACACTATTCGGAGACGTCTCCGGCGAGCACCCAGGAACTATTCGGAGACGCACTCCCGCACACAGATGCACTGCTTTGGAGGGTCAAACTGCGTATTATTTGGTGCAGATCACACATATAGCCACTAAAACATTCGCAAAGCAATTATTTTCAAAAACATTTCAAGCTGCTAAATATCAAATTTTGGATTAAAACAGGAGGGGGGG
>NW_004799474.1:4398-6087 GCF_000002075.1 Aplysia californica | reverse complement strand
GGGGGGGCAAGCTGTGTACACCCCCAGATCTTTTTACTTGGTGTAGAGTCACAAAACGTTTCCATTGGTCTTCCTCCGTTGGAGCCGTCTTCGAATAGACACTAGACACTGCGGAAACTAGAGCTGGGCAAAGAATCTTTTCCGGAACCGATTCCCACAATTAATGCCACGGGAAGAAAAGTGCCGATTCCTTTTTATAAAAACCAAAGTATCTTCTTTTTTTAATTAAGAATTTATGTTTGAAAAATAAAAGTTGATACTTCTTAGTGTTCCGAAATCAATTTTATCCTAAATCATGAGGATGTTCGGAGCCAATTAGGTAACCACCGGAAGAAATCACATCATTACAAAGTGAGTAATTGGATTCGGAGTCGATTCCTACGATTCCTAGCTTTCCAAAATCGGGAACCAAACCGCCCAGCACTAGCGGAAACCAGCCCTGGTTGGCTGGAGGGCTGGCCCTGACATGCGAGGTCAAGGGCCTCCCAGACACTGATCCAAATTGTGTCGATTGGGTCGTCAAAACATCTGCATTAAAAAAAAAATTCGGTTATACAGATTTCTCTAAATCCGACCAGAAGTCACTCACTTAGCAAGCAATGTCGTGAGTTTGGCGATTCTGGGTCATAAACTAGGTCTCCTGTAGGCCCACAGTATTAATATTGTGAAGGCAGAAGAGCTGAGTTTTATCTGTCTCACTTACACAGTTAGTGCAAAGGAGTCATTTCCCTCTTAGACTGTTATTGTAACCAGGCATAGGAATAGTCCACTAAAGGAATAACATGTTACTGTTCTCAACTGTTCTATGTATTTCACAAAGTAGTCCAGTCTAGACAGACGGTCTTAGAATTGGTGTAGTCTAGTTCAGAAAGGAACATTACCATTTTGCTGCCTCCCCAGCCTTGACCTTTTAGTTATAAACTGGTCCAGGACAGCTGAAGTCTGTTGAGTTACGGTAACGTTATTCGTTATTTCATGCAGAAGCATCTCGCCTTTTAATAATTTGTCTAAACTGCAAATATTTGAAAGGACTTTTTAAATCCAAACCTTGAGATATTTGGATGACTTGTGTTGCTCGGTGCGGTCATACCATATATCATGATAATAGATATCCAAGATTTTGCACTATGACGTAATTCCGGTTCACCACATAGCACGCCATTTGACTCCATAATTTGGATCCAAAAGAAGGGCAAGGTTGTGAGCACACTCGACTAGTTTAATAAAGCGAGATTGGTATTTTGGTCTTCATTTAGGGACTTATGGTGCGCACTAACGCAGCGAAGTTTTCACAGAGTGTCATAGGGCTGCTCGGTCATGGCAATAATAACAGGTGAGGTCTATATGATTTTATAACTCAAGTCCTTTGGGTACTACTTTTGAGTCTCCGGGTTGTACTTTGGAGGGTTTTTTTTGTACTTTGGAGTCCTTGGGTTGTACTTTTGAGTCTTTGCGTTGAACTTGGGAGTCCCTGGGTTGAGTCTTTGCCTTGTATTTTTGAGTCTGTAGGTTGTACTTTTGAGTCTTTGCGTTGTTCTTTGGGTTGTGCTCTTGAGTATTTGGGTTGTACTCTTGAGTCTTTGGGTTGTGCTTTGAGTCTTTGGGTTGTGCTTTTGAGTCTTTGGGTTGTGCTCTTGAGTCTTTGCGTTGTGCTCTTGAGTCTTTGGGTTGTTCTTTTGGCATGGCCGT
>NW_004799474.1:2684-3692 GCF_000002075.1 Aplysia californica | reverse complement strand
AAAGTGTGCACAACTTAATGCCATCACAAAAGTGGAACATGTTTCATGTGACGTGTTCTTGAAAACTGTCGGGTGCGAGTGTCTGTAGTTTTGCTTTTTTGTTTCAGTTCTTATTTTTTAGAAGGCGGGGAGGGGGGCGGGTGTCGCTGGAGATAACCATAATGTTATAACATAAAATCACGCAAACCCTGAATGGGAATAGAAGAACTCGGGTCAGTTAACAATGTCTTTACGGTAACTATACGGTAACTAGACCTACATTCTGAAAACGACAATCAAGATTAGAATCAGCAATTAATTCATTGACATCACAGCAAACTGATCTGCTGCGTGCTTGTTTGGTTTTGGGGTAGGAGGGCCCTTTTTTGTGGGGTTTTTTGGGGTTTTTTTTTCTTTCGTTCCCCATTTTTTTAAACAGGTGTGACATCCATAAGTCACAGCATAAAGACCTACGTGCTTGTTTAGTGTTTAGGTTGTTGGGTTTGTGGGCTTCTTATATCATTGTATATTTTTTGTCTTGTTTTATTTTTCGATTTGTTCCCGTTTTATTATATTTAACCCCCTACTCTCCTTTAAAAATGTTTTTTTTAAAAAGCTTTTATCCTTTTTTTTCTTCTTCCCTTTCTTGCTCTTTAGTCAGAGGTCATGACATTACTTTAATCAGTGAAGTTTGCATTTGTTTTTTTCTTTCTGAAATGTTGTGACCAACACAAGAGAAAGAGTAGGATTTTTGACCGGCCGTAGTCTAGTCAGCCGATCCAGGTCAACCAGATTCTGGATGGATACACAAACAGGTTTAGTAACGTGTCGAGAAAGACGTTACACATACCAGGGTGAACAATCCCCTTCTGTCTGTCAACGCTAACTTTCTGTTGTTTATAAATGTTTAAGTTTATATCTTGTATGCGCTCAGAGCTTATACTAGTATGCGATAGAGCGCTATATAAATACAATCTAGTAGTAGTAGTAGTAGTAGTAGTAGTAGTAGTAGTAGTAGTAGTAGTAGTA
>NW_004799474.1:0-1320 GCF_000002075.1 Aplysia californica | reverse complement strand
GGGGGGTTGGTTTTGTTTTATTTCGTGTTTTATCGTTTATCCAGAAAGAGCTGACCCGTTGGCCACCAATGTATTTGCTAGGATGCTTTTGAACTAAAAGAAGAAAAAAGAAAGAAAAAGTGTATTATCCTGGGCTTCCTCGTCTCCCATCTGTTTAAGTCTCTGAATAACTTGTTCCTGGTCTACCCCTGCTATCTTTTTTCTTGGGAAAAACCGTAGGTCATCCTCATCATCCTCATCATTCATCATCATTCATCATATTCATTGTAGTTGCAGACTACAAAACGATTTTTAAAAACGGTAGAGACTTGTAAGATTTTCAAAAATGTTTTATACGTTCAATGTTTCGCCGTCTTACGGTTTCGCCGGGAACATTAAAAAAATAATATCAATGATTAAAGTAAAATTACACTATGGAAAGACGTACATCACATTTGCAATACTCAGTCATCATCATATTATTCATCATCATATTCATCACCCCCCCCCCCCACGGGGGCGGTGCCACTGACTGAAGTGTCTTTAGGCCATTCCGAAAGGGGGGACATTTTTCGTTCATGCAAAGTAGAATTGTAAATGGGCTGATCCAACAATATTTTGTTCATAACTGTGCCTGATCTACAACAGGGAACTGCTGCTTTTTCTTTCCTAATCCTTACTATCGTCATTTTCCTCTACTTCTTTTGTATGTTTGCCACACTCGTGTGACCCGCTATTTCCGGGGTGCCTCGATAGTCGAAGCAGACTTTGTACTGTTGAAGCTTGAGAGGTGAGCAGAGTAAGTCTGATTCTCTGTAAGGACTTCTCTGTTGACATCCACCCCTTGGCGCTAATATAACCTTATGCAGTTGCGAGCGCCGTAAAACCTCTACTAAAACAAACTTCATATTCATCATCAGCATTACAGTACGTTACGGAGAAGTAGTAGAGTGTTGTGCAATTTTCGGTCAGTAAATGAGCAACAACGAAGCCCCCGTTTTAAATTTCACGACTGTGTTATGAGTGGCTTTAAAAAAATGAATTTATATACAAATTTGTCCGTCAGAATAATCAGGAAACCACAAATGCAGTTTGGGGGGCACCTGGATAGACATACGGGTCTAGAACATTTAGCTCTCACTGGCTAAACTGAAGGCAAACGAGGCATGGGTAGGCCCAGAGCAATCTACTTAGGGAACCTAAGCAAATTAAACGGGTAACAGGGAAAGATCAGGAAAACGCAGCTTTTTTAAAGAGCATCCGAGCAAAGGAATGAATAGAGAACATTGATCGCCGATGTCTGTCGCAGATCTGGCTCTGGGTGATGAGTGATGATGATGA
>NW_004799473.1:18570-19894 GCF_000002075.1 Aplysia californica | reverse complement strand
CACACACACACACACACACACACACACACACATACTCATACAAACACACAAGTAAGCACAAACACACACACACATACTCATACAAACACACAAGTAAGCACAAACACACACATACATAAACACATACTCATACAAACACACAAGTAAGCACAAACACACACACACATAACACACAAGTAAGCACAAACACACACACACATAACACACAAGTAAGCACAAACACACACACACATAACACACAAGTAAGCACAAACACACACACACACACACACACAACACAAAACATCTGTGCACCTCCCTCTGACGATATCATGCTGTAAACATCAAGGAAACCCCACCGAGCTCTGTATCTTTTTCTATCCCACCAATAGACCAATAGCCCATCATGTTGTCAGTCAGTCAGTCAGTCAGTCAGTTCTACAATGTGACTGAGGCAACTGCGTTCTGTCCTCACTTTTGGACACACCAGTTTATCCCCTCCAGCAAACAGTAGTGAAGTAAGTCCTCACCAAATTGAAATCTTGTATCTCTAGAATTGTCACTGAAAGTCACAAACCTGCGGAAAAATGCAAGTTTCTTCACTTTGATTATATTGACGAGAGCCTGATTCCACCACACTGCCTCACATATTATATATTATTATAAAGTGAACCTTATGCCTGAGTTATGACCAGATACACTGCAATGGGACGGCTCAAAACTGCAAATAGATCACAGCTGAGAACGCTTAAAAAACATTTTTGTTTTCCTGTCAGTTAACTGACCAGTGAACCAAAGGTTGCCAGAACTTGACTTACTTGTGGCCAGCTGGACTCGGCTCCCGTCATCCTCACTGTCGGAAGTCAGCGACGTGGAGCAGGATTCTGAAGACAGCCATAAAACTGCATCAAACTCAAATATCACGGGAAGAAGTGAAACGAAAATCTAAAGCTAGGTCTAACTCTATAAACACACTTACACTTACTTTTCTGAAAGAATACTGAAATTCAGACAGGAAATACACCTATGTCAACACGAGAAAGTGAAAAGAGCTACGTAAATGTAGTCACCATTTTTTTCCTACAGTCGCAATTGTCTAAGAACGGCCACCCATTGAGGAGAAATGAGGGTGTCTTAGACAGGTGGCCATCTTGAACAGTGCCACTATCATGTGTATAAAACACACAGCCGTCGAAATGGGAAGTGGCTGTTTGTACAGGTGATTGTCGCGGCCGTAACGGGAAGTGGCTGTACAGGTGATTGTCGCGGCCGTAATGGGAAGTGGCTGTTTGTACAGGTGATTGTCGCGGCTGTAATAGGAAGTGGCTGTTTGTACAGGTGATTG
>NW_004799473.1:16869-18322 GCF_000002075.1 Aplysia californica | reverse complement strand
TTACCCCTATCATACCCTACCCCTATCATACACTACCCCTATCATACCCTACCCCTACCCCTATCATACCCTACCCCCATCATACCCTACCCCTGCCCCCATCATACCCTGCCACTACCCCCTACCCCTACCCCTACCCATACTCCTACCTCTACCCCTACCCCTACCCCTACCCCTACCCCTATCATTAGAGCTGTGCCCATTCTGTTTCCCTATTCGACATTCAAGATTTCCGCGCTATTCCCAGCCATTGGAAGCGTGGCAGAGCCATTCAAATGCTGTGTGCTTTTTTTTTCCCATAATGGATTTCTTCTAATTTTTCTCAACCCGTAGTAAAATTAGGCCTAAAGAATAATAAAATATATTCACTGGCGTAAATTCAACGTTACGTTCAAGTTGAAGATTCCTATCCTGCCATACCCCTACCTATTTAGTTTTAGTTTTAGTAGAAGTTTTACGGCGCTCGCAACTGCATAAGGTCATACGAGCGCCAGAAGATTAGAGGTGTTACAAGAGAGTAACAAACATAAAAAAGAATGAGGGGGAGATAAAGACGATAGATGTTTGACAGGAAAGAGGAAGCAAACCACACCAGAACACCCGCAAACCACCCACACCCCTACCCCTGACAGCTAATGAAATCAAAACGCGCCCCGATAGCGCAGTTGTATCATGGTATCATGTAAGACTCCTGACAGGATGTCCCATGTTCCAATCCCCGACTTGGTTTCTTTGACTTTGAGTTGTTTTACAGTGTTTTCCTCAAGGTTCTCAACTTACACATTCTTATACTTTTACAAAAAAATAATTTTTGAGAGTAGCACAAATCCCCGCTCAACAGCAAGCTCTATGCGCTTCCCACAATCTATACTAACTAAAGAATATTAATTTGTTTTGTTTTAGTAGATGTTTTACGGCGCGTTTTATGACAAAAGAATAACTGAGGCATCTTGGCGAAATCAGGCGCTCGTCAAAATCTTTTCGAACTGTTTGGCAATTTTTATAGCATTTTTGTTTTAACCTTTTGGCTCAGCACATTTTGCTTTCGTATAAAAACACAATTCCGTGTGAATTTCACAGACAAACGTTGATTAAAGGCAAAAAAAAGTAATGTTATTATTTTCAAGGACTCTCAAGTTTTTGAAATGATCACATTTTGGCGGCTATTTTCTCGCTAATTTAAAACTGAAACCGGGCGACTCCCCCTCCTTCAAATCGAAAATACTTCGACTTCTATTCAAGATAGAAGGGTACATTTTTCATCGAAAGAAACACAAATTTTAATTTCTTTAAAAGGCTTTAAGATGATACCAATAACTCCAAATGCCCAAAAATGACAAGCGCCTGATTCCACTGCGTCGTGTCACAATTTTTGAGAGTAGATCTCAACACATATGGCCGGGTCCTGTGGGAGATGGGCCAGCATGAAAGGCGTTCTACGGGTCAGGGGGAG
>NW_004799473.1:14154-16769 GCF_000002075.1 Aplysia californica | reverse complement strand
ACAGGTGATTGTCGCGGCCGTAATGGGAAGTGGCTGTTTGTACAGGTGATTGTCGCGGCCGTATCTTCCGTCACTCCCATCTTGTGATGTAACTATCACAAACCTCCTGCTCCACACAGGACGCCAAACCCCGGCCCTGTACAGTCACACATCTTCTACACACCTCTCACACCTTTAAGGAGTTTCAGTTTTAGCAAGCATTTTATGGCGTTTGTAACACAAAAATAAAAGTCATTATAATAAATATATATATGTCCAAAAATCAGATTGGTTTTATATAAAAGAGACTAACATACACAAAGAAAAGGAGGAAAGGAAGGATGAAAAGCTGTTGGATAGGAAAAGGAGCAAATCACAACAGAGCACCCATCAACCACCCACTTAGAAGAGTTTGTAAGTGACACTAAACAATAACACAGTCAACACCTTTCATGCCCATACAAGAACACATTTCTGTGTGGATTTCACTGAAAAAACCCTATTTATTAAAGGCACCAAAAAAGGCAAATTTTCAGTTTCCACAGACTCTCAAGCTAAGGAAATATATAACTCATCTTTGGCAGCCATATTCTCACTAATTTTACCTTTGAAACCAGGTGACAACCACCTCCATTCACAAAAATATATTTCGACTTCTATTCAACATAGGGGTATTTTTATTCACCAAAAGCAAGGCAAATGAACAAGCTTTAAGATGATGTCAATAACCTCATATGGGCCCAAAAATTTACGAGCATCTGATTCTACTGCGACGTGACACATTTGCTGATACTGTATGGTAAATCTATAACACGCACTCTTCAACACACTCACTCACACAGATGCACACAACACAAACACGACTAGACACTGGACAACATGGTAAGGACCATCAGATCCTCTCAGACGAGGTGAGCTCACCTTGCTGGGTGCTCCGAGCAGAAGAAAACTGCGGCTGGATGAACATGGCAGTGAGGATGTGCTGGTACATCTTCTGCAGCACCAGGTAGAAGCTCTGCAACGCCGAGCTGTCCTTGGACAGAAGGACGTCCAACAGTTTGCCAACTTTGGCTTGCTTTGTTGGGAGAGTTTCGATCTGAGCAATCTCCTCCTTGGTGATGGCCTTATCCTGCTGCAGCAGAGGGTACAACTTCTCCACATCCACATTTTGCTCCAATTTTGAACGATGATTCTCAATCCTTTCTTTGAATTCCATCTTCAGAATAAGACGACCCTGTCTATGGATCTGTTTGGTTGTGGCAAGTTTGAGCCATAAAGTTTTGAACCATCATTGTCAATGCAAGTCACCTCTACACCTAGGCAAATCACTTTTTAAAAGAATATTTTTAAAAATCAAATATTGGGGAAAAATGCTTTTCCAGATAAAAGGTTTCATCTGGGCAATCAAAAAAAAATAATTGCGAATAGACAGAGGTAGGAATATTAAATGCTGGTCTGGGAACACACAAGGTTCTATATAAAGCAACCAAACACACAATTCATCAACATCAAAAGGAGTCTCAAGAAAGCAGTAGGCCTGTCTACTGGCAACCCATCCAAAGAAACAATACCAAGATGCATCCGTCACAAACATTCATCTAGATTTGTCCGTTCTTTTCTGTGAAATTTCTGAGCCGCCAATTTTACAACATTTTGACCAAGAATGTGACGAACTGCCAACATCACATAAATATGCACACCAAAAGGCTATAGATCTACCGTGTGCTCTATTGATTAAGTTTAACATTATATCAATTAAATATTCTATTTTTATCCAATCAAAACGTGTGATATAAAAAAAAAATGTCTGACAGTGAATAGTTTATCTTGGTACCTGTCCACAATTTTTCCTGTGTTTTTGATTATTTTGAGTCTCCAGACTGAGACAAGATAAAAATTGAAAGTAATGGTCAAGTTTCTGTTAAATAATCTTCAAGGCCTCTACAATTTACTAGGCCTAATATTCCACTGATCGCTGATCACTAATTTTTGCCTTACTCACACACTGAATAAGTTAACGTTTTAATCATTAATTGTACAAACACTTTGTCCTCAGGGGCTCTGATCCTCGACAGTGTGATATAATAGCAACAAAAACAATGATCTCGTTTTAGGGCACTTGTTATATTTTTGGGAAATTTTCTCTCTGGAAGGTGTGTGTGGCCTTAGAGGTTGGGAATCACTTTGTACAACGACTGTAAATTTTTTTTAAAAAGTGAGTAGACCTCTATTCTGCCTACTCTTACTACGCCATGATGAGAATTTGGGTGATGAATGAGCTTGATCTAGATCCAATGTTTTCAGTTCCGATTCTAATTCCTTTTTTGATGAACATGCGATCATCACTTATAATTTTCTCAGACGCTGAAATTTTTTAAAAAATAGGTTGGGGTATTTTTGCCAAGATACAGGTGTAGTATTGATGTACATCGCATGTGATCTGCATCCTGGTCCGTGGGGATTGTGTGTTCGCTCTGCACACTGCATGGGTGGAAAAGAGTTAAAAATGACTTTCAGTAGGATGGTAAGTGGGACTTAATTTTATTTTAATAAAGGCCACCTCTATTCTCACCCGGAGTGAGAATAGTGCAGGCGAGTCTTGTGGCTATTCTCACCCGGTGCGCGTTCACCAAATT
>NW_004799473.1:12319-13402 GCF_000002075.1 Aplysia californica | reverse complement strand
ACTCACACACACACACATACACACTCATACACACACATACAAAACACACACACACACACACACACACACACACACGCACACAAAATCACTCAACGTCTCCTACCCCCCCTCCCCCCATAGTGACGTTGAAATCTGCAATCTCTGTCAATATTTGACCGTCTCCATGAGGAAATTGATCCCCTTTCTCCCGACATCTTTGTCTGTTTAGAGTCTATTAATCATTGAAAACCTACCCCAGTCTACTCGACATATTATGCATCTGTTTACAGTCTATTAATCATTGAAAACCGACCCTCAGTGGGCTAGACTGCCAGCAAATTGAGCCAGAAACCCTTATTATCCGGCATCGCTTTTTACCTGCAGAAATGTAAAACCCATCTCAGAAGAAATGTAGTGCTGTTGTTGTTTGGGTTTTGTTCTTGTTTTTTTAGATCAAAGGTACGTAGGCCTATATAAACTTTAAAAGGAGATCGCTGTATTGCTGTGTGTATATTATAGTCGAACCTGCTCTAACGGCCACCTGCATAAGACAATCATCTGAGCAAACAGCTACTTTTATAATTTTTAATAAGACAATCACCTGTACAAACGGCCATTTTTATAAGGCAATCACCTGTACAAACGACCACCTGTATAAGACAATCATTTGTACAAACGGCCGCTTTTATAAGACAATCACCTGTACAAACGACCACTTGTATAAGACAATCACCTGTACAAAAGACCACTTGTATAAGACAATCACCTGTACAAACGACCACTTGTATAAGACAATCACCGGTACAAACGCCCACTTGTATAAGACAATCTCCTGCGTTAAACGACCATTTGTATATGACAATCGCCTGCTCTAACGGTCACCTGTAAAAGACAATCACCTGTACAAACGGCCACTTTTATAAGACAATTACCTGTACAAATGGACACCTGTATAAAACAATCACCTGTACAAACAGCCACCTCCCATTTCCTACCCTGCGTATTGTTTACATTTTAATAACCATGTTTAAGACATACACATCTCTGTCTCTGTCTGTCTGTCTGTCTGTCTGTCTGTCTGTCTGTCTGTCTGTCTGTCTGTCT
>NW_004799473.1:9797-12219 GCF_000002075.1 Aplysia californica | reverse complement strand
GGGGGGTCCTGAAGCTGAAAACTTTTTTCATTTGAAAAGGGGCCAGGATGTGTGCAGTTTAATTTAACAGAAAAAATAATTTAATGTGTTCAGATCCAAAACTAAAGATTTTCCTGTCCTTTCTTGTTCGGAAATACGCTTCAAACAGGATAGAATCTAGAATCATTTCAGCCACAGTCTGAAATTTCTCTGCCAGTTTTCCTTAGAGACCTGAACACACCCTCTATTATTTTGATATAAAAACTGCATGAATGGATTGTTAAAAAAAACCCAATTTTTCACCACAACCATAAAAACTGTTTATTATAAATGTTGCTGTGTGTACCACCAACCCTCACATACAGACACAGAGACATTCCATTTCTATCTCATCTCATCTCTATCATACATGATCGCCAATTGTGACTGCTCCCCGTGTGGTTTTATCATGCACCCCGCATAATTTAGCAAAATTCGATCATTTTTTGCATAATTTCTGATTATTTTCCTTTATCATTCTTTGTTAAAGTTAACGGAATCGCATAATTTCACATTTTTGTGCTCAGTTTGCATAAAATTTCATAATTTTTCTTGCATGTTATAAAACGATGGGGACAGCCTGTTAATTCTTCTTTTACAATGCAAGCTTCGTCTTTTTCCAACTTTCTGTTTCCTCTATAGACTCTGCTACACAATAGATCTAGAATCTAGATCTAGATTCTAGATCTATTAGACTGGGAAAGTTTGTCCTCGTCATGATCTCTAGATCTATCTTTTTTCTAAAAATTTTACCTGATTTCCAATAATTTTAAAATTATTTCTATATCTAGATCTAGATCTAGATCTAGATCCATCCATTGATAAGGATCTGTCAAACTTTGACAAAGGAGTTTGTAACTTTGAACAGCTTTCTCAAAAAAAAGTGTCTACGTCTGTTAGTGAGAGTAGGCCTCTCTGTACAGACTTTAGAAGGTGAAACTAAACGAAAGAGGGTGGGGTGAAAACCATCAACTTATTACCTTAAATTGAACTTTTAAAACCATAGGATTAGTTCGATATGTGTATCCACTTCAACAACAAAATACAAGACAATAGTTTTGGACCTTCCAAATTAAGAGAGAGAATCTTTCTGGAGCCAGATTCTGTCACTCTGAGTCTGAGACAATTTCTAACGACACACCAACCACTTTTACCTCTGACAGATCAAAACGTGATCCTGCCTGAGAATCCACACCAAAACATAAACAACGTCGTTGATTAGCTGGAACAATCTTCAAATCTTATTTTAAACCCTTAGCTTACACACTACAAAATAAGGAGCCTAGATTCTAGATCAAGAAAGCACCAAGTCAATATCTAATGATAACACAGTCTGACTTCTGAGACTGTCTGGAGACCACACGAAATGCTGTCAATACCAGCTTATCAAGCCTGTTTGTCATGGAAACCACTTGTTTTTCTTTTTCAAATGGGTAAATTTTTGCAAAAAATATTTTCCTCAACAAACCAGTCCACACAAGTCTGTTTAGATTGCACAGAGAAAAGGTAAATAATCAACTTTTGGAGAAAAAAAAAGTTCGGAGCACTTGTAAACTCCAGGAAAAAGATAATAAATAAAACGAAGTTTTACAACTTTCACAGGTAACAAACGAATTAAAAACCGTGTGAAAATAAACAAAACCTCATCCATGATGAAAAAATGTTTCCATTTTGCCTTTGCACCCGGGACACACTGTGGAAACCACAATGGTTCCACAATTAAGTCCAAATCGAGTGTCCACAGGCATTTGCATTCAGACAGCAAACTTGGCCGCCATCTTGGTTTAGGAAGTTCGACCTCGACTTTCCAAAAATGGAAACACAAGAGCTGACCTTGATCATTATAATAGACCATTAAAAACAACAACAACAACTTCAACTTTTAATTATTTCAATGTTTTGATGATTTTTCTTCCAGTTCATAACACGAAAGTTTGGCTAAGACTATTGGGAGAAGACGGTATCTAAAAGAAAGAAAAAAAGTGGTCGGCTGCACAGGCTTCAGGGGAGACAACCATTAGAATTTTCTGGGAACTTAAAAAACTATACAGATTTGTCTCTCTTGATGGCGTAAACGGCTCAAATTTTATTAGCTCTTGCCTTGTACAGGCCTAGCCTACCTGTTGATCAACGGGTCGTATTTGTATTACTGTGGAGCCTGCACTAACGACCAGTTGTATAACAATCACCTGTACAAACAGCCACTAACGACCAGTTGTATAACAATCACCGGTACAAACAGCCACTAACGACCAGTTGTATAACAATCACCGGTACAAACAGCCACTAACGACCAGTTGTATAAGACAATCACCGGTACAAACAGCCACTAACGACCAGTTGTATAACAATCACCTGTACAAACAGCCACTAACGACCAGTTGTATAACAATCACCGGTACAA
>NW_004799473.1:3530-8530 GCF_000002075.1 Aplysia californica | reverse complement strand
TGCCACAGTGTCACGTCATGTCACGTTATGTCACAATGTCACGTCATGTCACAATGTCACAGTGTCATGCCATGTCACAATGTCACAGTGTCACGCCATGTCACAATGTCACGTCATGTCACAGTGTCACGTCACAAGGTCACGTCACGTCACAAGGTCACGTCACGTCACAAGGTCACGTCATGTTACAGTGTCACGTCATGTCACAATGTCACGTCATGTGTCATGTCATGTCACGTCATGTCACAAGGTCACGTCATGTTACAATGTCATGTCATGTCAAAACATCATGTTATGTCAAAACGTCACGTCATGTCGGCATGTCACGTCATGTCACATCATGTCACAATGTCATGTCCTGTCACAATGTCACATCATGTCACGTCATGTCACAATGTCACGTCATGTCATAAAAATTCTACAGCACTACGTGTCAAGTCTTTGGACCTACCACAGACACATGTCACTCTGTGCCACAGCAACAGCAGCAACAGCAGCAACAGCAACAACAACAACAACAGCAACGTCAAAACTTGAGCCAGGAGATGAAACAAACATTATTGTGAAGACAAAAGTCCACACAGACAGACGTCCACCTGTCCACCACAAGTCCACACAGACAGACGTCCACCTGTCCACCACAAGTCCACACAGACAGACGTCCACCTGTCCACCACAAGTCCACACAGACAGACGTCCACCTGTCCACCACAAGTCCACACAGACAGACGTCCACCTGTCCACCACAAACAGACGTCCACTTGTCCACCACAAGTCCACACAGACAGACGTCCACCTGTCCACCACAAGCCTACACAGACAGACAGAGGGCTGAATAGACAACCCCAGTCAGTTCTTGGATCCACAAACTCTGCAGCAAACTTCAGAAATCGGGAACACGCGCACAATAAAAGAAAAAGTTTCCTGTAATTTCCCAAAATTCTCCAATTTCCAAAATCTGCACTCACAAATAGAAAAAATGTTTCTGTAACTTCCAAAACTGAAACATCTTCCCATTCAGAAAACTGTGAGTCTTTGTCTGTGAGAGAGGTTGTATCAGAAAACTGTGACAACGTGGTCTTCCTCTTTCTCTCACTCCTCTCTCCACACAAATCTGGGCTCCGAGTATACCAGGACTAAGCTGTATACAGCAGGGAGCAAAAGCTGCGTACAGTGACTCCAACAGCATACAGCTGTGTGGCCCACGACCACAGCCAACAATACCCCAGCTGTTCACAGCCAACAATACCCCGGCTGGGAGGTAGAATCTGTCATGTGTGTACGTGTGTGTATATGTGTGTCCATGATATGTGTATGTATACGTGTACATGTGTATACGTGTGTGCGTATATGTCTGTGTGTGTCCCATATCTTCCCTCACAACACAGACTCCCTGGCTTCAGGAATGTGACACAGATTTCCTCCTCCCTCTCCTCCTCCTCCTCCCTCTCCTCCTCCTCCTCCCTCCCCTCCCCCCCTCCTGTAACCAACAACAGCTATGCCCGGTATGCTGTGCCCAGAAACATCGCCAGCAACGCCTGTAGACACACCCACTGACCCACCAACACACACACCAACCGACCCACCTACTGACCCTAACTCTAACCCAGACTGACCCACTGACCTCTGTGGGTCCAGGCTGTGTGTGGGGGTGGGGATGGACAGTAGAGAGGGGCGTGGCGCGGCTGCTGGGCTGCTCTCTGTCTCCACCTTGCCACTCTCAGCTTCTGTAGCTGCCTTCCCACTGCCGAGAACACCCTCCACCCACCCACCATGACCACCACCACCACCCTCCACACCGCCCCCACCCTCCACACCGCCCCCACCCCCGCCCCCAAGACTCTGTGCCAATCCCCTTCCTTCAGCCTGCAGGGACAAAAGAGAGAAAAAACACGTCTCAAATCTCCGACAATCCATTGGAAACGTTTGACACACAAACCCACAGTTTACCTCATTTAGGAGGCCGGCTGCTTCCACCCTGTCTGCTGGGAACAACTTAAGGAAACTGATTACTTTACTGATAGGAAACTGATTACTTTACTGATAGGACACTGATTACTCTACTGATAGGACACTGATTACTCTACTGATAGGACACTGATTACTTTACTGATAGGACACTGATTACTTTACTGATAGGAAACTGATTACTTTACTGATAGGACACTGATTACTTTACTGATAGGAAGCTGATTACTTTACTGATAGGACACTGATTACTTTACTGATAGGACACTGATTACTTTACTGATAGGAAACTGATTACTTTACTGATAGGACACTGATTTCTTTACTGATAGGAAACTGATTACTTTACTGATAGGAAACTGATTACTTTACTGATAGGAAACTGATTACTTTACTGATAGGACACTGATTACTTTACTGATAGGAAACTGCAGTTGTCTTTTCCCCATTGCTTTTTTTCCCCCAGCGAGTGGCCCACGTGGGCTTCATCAAGAACTACCTCATTAGCCACACGTGGGCTTCATCAAGAACTACCTCATTAGCCACACGTGTGCTACATCAAGAACTACCTCATTAGCCACACGTGTGCTTCATCAAGAACTACCTCATTAGCCACACGTGGGCTTCATCAAGAACTACCTCATTAGCCACACGTGTGCTTCATCAAGAACTACCTCATTAGCCACACGTGGGCTTCATCAAGAACTACCTCATTAGCCACACGTGTGCTACATCAAGAACTACCTCATTAGCCACACGTGTGCTTCATCAAGAACTACCTCATTAGATTTCTTTTCCTTCCCATATATTCTCAACAGTCTCCTCTAGGCCTAAGAAACCACATTTCTGTTGCTTCCATTTTATTTCCCCTGTGTTTAGTAATTGTCCAGCATTCACAGCCATATAGAAGGGTTGTCCACACACAGCCGTTTAGAATTCCTATTTTGTAAGTCATTGAGATGTTTCTGTATTTCATGATTGGGCTCATTTTATTGAAAGTGTCATTAGCTATTAAAATTCTTCATTTCATTTCTTTGGAACATTTGGCATCAGATGTAGTTAATATATCTTAGATATTTGAAGTGTTGAAATTAACTGATGTTTCCACCTTTGTTTAGGAGATTACAAACAGGATTTACCGCTTAAAAATAAAACCAGCATGAATTCCGTATTCTTCATGTTCAACAATAACCCTTTCTGTTGTCTGTCCATTCCAACAGTATCTAAAAGCCGTCAACACAAGCCCTTGTCGGAGTCTGCCACTAGATCTATCTGATGCTATCAATATTTTCTCCATTCACTTTGAGACCTGCACATTCTTCTATGTTTCTGAGGATTGTTTCACTGTACATGTTAAAGAGGTCTGGTGACATAATACATCCTTGCCTCACTCCTCTACCATCATCATTGCCTTTCTCACCCTGCACCAGGGTGTAGGCCACGGACAAACACTTTCTCACCCTGCACCAGGGTATAGGCCACGGACAAACACTTTCTCACCCTGCACCAGGGTATAGGCCACGGACAAACACTCTCTCACCCTGCACCAGGGTATAGGCCACGGACAAACACTTTCTCACCCTGCACCAGGGTATAGGCCACGGACAAACACTTTCTCACCCTGCACCAGGGTATAGGCCACGGACAAACACTCTCTCACCCTGCACCAGGGTATAGGCCACGGACAAACACCCCCCACCTTTCTCTATCCTGGGCTAGCCTCTTCATGTTATTCCATGTCTTCCCACTTTTCTGTACATCGATTTCTGTGATTCTTCTCCAAGTTCCACGAGGTCTTCCCCTTGATCTCTTGCCCTGTGGGTTCCACCACTCCTCTCCCAATCAGCTTATATTCACTGTATTCTCTATCACTTCTTACAGCAGCGTTTTCATCCCTATACAAATTCATAATAATTTAGACTATGTTCACCAATGTCTCGCTTTTCTCATGTTTAACTTTATCGATAGCATTTGAATAACCTATAAAAGAATCATTATATCTCAAATAATCCCCGAATCTTTATAAAATAATCTTTATGCCTTCAAAAACTTCATAGAAAAGTACTAGATCAAAATCTTTATAAAACAGTCATTCCATGTTAACAAATTAATCAATGCATCTTTGTACCTCAAGTACCATTTTGTACAATCATTACAACTTCATGAATTATACATAATCCTAACAACTTCATAAATTATCAATAATCCTAACAAGTTCATGAATTATACATAATCCTAACAAGTTCATGAATTATCAATAATCCTAACAAGTTCATGAATTATCAATAATCCTAACAAGTTCATGAATTATCAATAATCCTAACAAGTTCATGAATTATAAATAATCCTAACAAGTTCATGAATTATAAATAATCCTAACAAGTTCATGAATTATCAATAATCCTAACAACTTCATGAATTATAAATAATCCTAACAACTTCAAGAATTATCAATAACCCTAACAACTCTATCTCTATAGATAGAAATCCCAACTTCATAAAAAAGTACCCTTATAATGGATACAATAAAGAAACTTCCCAACTGTAGAAATAATCCAAACTTTACCTGTAAATAATTCTCACAGCTTCATCTATTATAATCATTATAACTTCATCTATAAATAAACATAATAATTGGAACATTTGAACAGTGTGTGTACGTGCGTGTGTATGTGGTACATCTGAACAGTGTGTACGTGTGTGTGTATATGTGTGAGTACGTGTGTGTGTACGTGCGTGTGTACGTGCGTGTGTACGTGGTACATCTGAACAGTGTGTGTACGTGTGTGTGTACGTGCGTGTGTACGTGGTACATCTGAACAGTGTGTGTACGTGTGTGTGTACGTGCGTGTGTACGTGTGTGTGTATGTGGTACATCTGAACAGTGTGTGTACGTGTGTGTGTACGTGGTACATCTGAACAGTGTGTGTACGTGTGTGTGCACGTGTGTGTACGAGTGTGTGTACGTGTCTGTGTATGTGTGTGTGTACGAGATACATCTACGTGTGTGTGTACACGGTACATCTGAACAG
>NW_004799473.1:0-3430 GCF_000002075.1 Aplysia californica | reverse complement strand
CTATCTTGGCTCTCTCTATGGCTCTCTTGCGACTCTATCTTGGCTCTTTCTATGGCTCTCTCTTGTAGCTCTCTTGTGGCTCTCTTGAGACTCTATCTTGGCTCTCTCTATGGCTCTCTTGCGAATCTATCTTGGCTATCTCTATGGCTCTCTTGCGACTCTATCTTGGCTATCTCTATGGCTCTCTTGCGACTCTATCTTGGCTCTCTCTATGGCTCTCTTGAGACTCTATCTTGGCTTTCTCTATGGCTCTCTCTTGTAGCTCTCTTGTGGCTCTCTTGCGACTCTATCTTGGCTCTCTCTATGGCTCTCTTGCGACTCTATCTTGGCTCTCTCTATGGCTCTCCCTTGTAGCTCTCTCTCTGTGGCTTTCTTGCGACTCTATCCTGGCTCTCTCTATGGCTCTCTCTATGGCTCTCTTTCGACTCTATCTTGGCTCTCTCTGTGGCTCTCTTGCGACTCTATCTTGGCTCTCTCTATGGCTCTCTTGCGACTCTATCTTGGCTCTTTCTATGGCTCTCTCTTGTAGCTCTCTTGTGGCTCTCTTGAGACTCTATCTTGGCTCTCTCTATGGCTCTCTTGCGAATCTATCTTGGCTATCTCTATGGCTCTCTTGCGACTCTATCTTGGCTATCTCTATGGCTCTCCCTTGTAGCTCTCTCTATGGCTTTCTTGCGACTCTATCTTGGCTCTCTCTATGGCTCTCTTTCGACTCTATCTTGGCTCTCTCTATGGCTCTCTTGCGAATCTATCTTGGCTCTCTATGGCTCTCTTTCGACTCTATCTTGTCTCTCTCTATGGCTCTCTCTTGTAGCTCTCTTGTGGCTCTCTTGAGACTCTATCCTGGCTCTCTCTATGGCTCTCTTGTGACTCTATCTTGGCTCTCTCTATGACTCTCTCTTTTAGCTCTCTTGTGGCTCTCTTGGACCTCTATATTGGCTCTCTTTATGGCTCTCTCTCTCTTGTGGCTCTCTTGTGGCTCTCTTGCGACTCTATCTTGGCTCTCTCTATGGCTCTCTCTTGTAGCTCTCTTGTGGCTCTCTTGGGACTCTATCTTTGCTCTCTCTATGGCTCTCTCTTGTGGCTCTCTTGTGGCTCTCTTGTGGCTCTCTTTTGGCTCTCTTGTGGCTCTCTTGTGCCTCTATCTTAGCTCTCTCTGTGGCTCTCTCTGTGGCTCTATCTTGGCTCTCTCTATGGCTCTCTCTTGTAGCTCTCTTGTGGCTCTCTCTGTGGCTCTCTTGTGCCTCTCTCTGAGGCTCTGTTGTGGCTCTCTACCGTGGCTGTGTTGAGCAGAACTGAGTGTGCGAGTCGCGCCAGAGTTGACCTAACTCCGCTAATCCCATCTCTCGGAGCGTGCGGGGATTTACACGGCTGTCTCACTCAGTCGTAGTAATTATTGCACGGCTATTGTCGGAACATAGATAGGTCGTACAAGTGCCAAGATTAGAATTAGTGGTACTTGAGAGTAACATACTACAAAGAAAAGGGGGAGAAATAAGGACGATAGATGTTTAAAAGGAAAGAAGGAGCAAACCACACCAGAGCACCCGTCAACCACCCACTGTTTTGACTCTGCACTGTGGGGTACAGCTCTAAGTTGTGCAGTGATGTCGTTGTGTTTGTGATCTTTGTGGTATAAATCTTTGGTTTGGAGCTGACCTAAGTTGTGTCACTGTGCTATCTTTTGAGCCAGGTAAGATTGTGTTTCTTGTTAATTTCGTGGGATTTGTACTTTGTACCAAGGACTACCATACTGAGTATAGTAGTCTTTGCTTTGTACCTATCTGTGTGGAATATTACGTTTTGTGACATTCGTTTTTGAGAGAGATTTCTTGCTTTTATTATTGTTGTTTTTAAACATTTTTGGGCGTTATATTTGGATATATATTATCTATTATAGGTTTTGCTTTGTTTTGTTATTGTTTGTTATTTGTTTTGCTACCTTTTGTTATTGATTTTGCTATATTGTGCTATATTTTCCTATGTTATAGTTCTATTGTTTATTTTTCTGTATTTCGCTGTTTTTTTGTTTAGTTGTTCTTATATATTGTTTTTACGTTATTTTGCTCTCGTTTGGGTTTTTTGGGGGGCATAAGGTTATACTCCCTGTTGTTGTTATGTCCCCGTAGAATTATGCAAATTTAGAAGGCCAAATTATGCACAAAAAAGCAAAATTATGCAAACATTATGCAAGTTAACGTAACACCATTCGCGACATGTTTTTGCACTTTTTCAACAGGATGTTTCCTGATTCTCATGTTTTATGTACAGAAACATTGAAAACAGAACAAATCAGTATCAGTAATTTGTTGTGTATTTGGAAAAGAAAACAATACACATCAGTAGAAAAAAAAACAAAAAAAACTAACCAAAAATAATAATCTCTGTAACCTTCAGCTGTAGATCTAGATCTAGATCTATAGAGGAAAGAAAAATGTTTAAAAAAAAAAAAAAAAAGGACATCTGCACCTGTGATGCTGGCACGTTACTAAAACCAGGGACACCTGTCAACACTCAAACATGAAACATCAGCAGACATGAGAACAACAACTTTTGATGGATTGAAAAATTGAACATGCTCAAGGAACAAAATCCCAACCCATAACCAAGATCTTCTAACAGGGGAAATAACCAGCTTTTCAGTTCAATGAGACTTGTTACGGTGATTACGTCCCTTGAGTCACATGGCGAGGCGTTCATTCATTCATTGTTTGGTGAGAAAAGGGAAATAACGTGAAAAAACGCAGATAATCCAAAATTACGCAAATGTTGCAGAATTACGCGAAAAAACACTCCGCACAATCGCACAACCCTACGGGGGTATACTCTCTGTTGTTATTGTCATTGTCCTTGGTATACTTTGCTCCTTGTTAATGTTTGGTCTTATTTTGTTACCTTTTGTGAATGTTATTGTTTTATTTTGGTATCTTTTGTTATTGTTATTGTTTTATTTTGGTATCTTTTGTTATTGTTATTGTTTTTGCTGCACTTTTTGTTGTTTTGTTATTATCTTTATTTCAACTTTATTTTCTAGATCGATGTTCTTTATTGTTTTGTTGTCCTATTATTTTTTAAAAATTTATTGTTTATGTTTTTGTTTTATTTTGATGCCGTTTGTTATTGTTATTGTTAAATGTGCCTATCGTTTATTATTGTTATTGTTACCATATTATGGTATCGAGAGGAGAAGCAAAGGTCTTTGTCCAGTTTGTTGTGTCGTCTGTTGTATGCTTGGATTGTTTTTGTCCAATGTTTCTCTGACCCCTTCTCTCCATCTTTTCTTATGAGCCTGCCTCTTCCTCTGTTTCCAGTATGATCTTGCTGCAATTCTTCACTATCTATCTATCTATCTATCTATCTATCTATCTATCTATCTATCTATCTATCTATCTATCTATCTATCTATCTATCTATCTATCTATCTATCTAC
>NW_004799472.1:10599-13750 GCF_000002075.1 Aplysia californica | reverse complement strand
GCTGACCACCCACAGGGATGCCACGTCACCTAATTGCTTGGCATTACTTGTGTGGTGCTCTCCCGTGATGTTTCAACACGTACAACCTCTTGTCAGGGACCTTACTGTATACCTCCTTGGCGCTTATACACGTCATGAATGAACGACGCAACACTGCTTGAACTAGAAAACCAATCCCTACACTCCCCAGTGTACATACATGTACTTCGACGGATCATGCGATTCTGCTTGTACATGTACTAAAAAACCCAAATTCCTACACCCTGTTATAAATGCATTTAGATGAATTATACAATTACTGTTTGTACTAGAAAAACAAATTCCTACACCTCGTTTTACTTGTATTTTGATGAATTATACAGCACTGTTTGCACTGGAAAAACAAATTCCCACACTCCCCTTATACATGTGCATGTACACAGTAATCATTTAAGAAAAAAACCCCAAACTAAACAACCTTTTTTGGAAAATATTTTTCTCGATATCGAAGTTTTGTGTTTCAAATTTGTACACAATATTTTGGAGTCAAAAGGAGTGTGTCTCATTTTTCTTTTAGATAATCCACAGAAAAGTTTTGCTCTACACAGCGCGTAAAAAAATCCAACCCATTTTCAGCTATGTCCCCATTTTGGTAGCATGACGCACTAGTTTGCATTAGGCCTACCATTGAAAATCCCAACGATTGGGCCATATTCTCTAACAGTAGTCTAACAGGCCAACATAATTTTGCAGTTAGTTCTTCTCAAGTTTCCTTTGTCTGTTGAGATCATATTAAGATTGGTAAAGTGAAGAGAGATTTTTGTAGTGAACATTTCCTCACCACCAACTTATTCCTGTTTGGAACCAAAACTAAAAATTCCAAGACAAAATGACCATTTCAAGTCAAACCCTTCGCACCCTTTTAAACATCCCCAGGGTGCAGCTTTCAGTAGATGAGCCCCATGAGACGTCTGTCCGTAGACAATGTCTGTAGGTAGGACTTTCCTACATCTCAACCGTCTGCATTCTCAAGGTAGATCTTCATCTACGAATGTATCATTTTTTTATTGGTGGAGCTGACATGAATCAGAGGATAACAATGTGCTCATGATTCCTCCGTCGTATTGAAAAGCGTGAACATTTCCTCTATGACATTTGGTTCCTTGGTAAAGCCTATATTCACTTTTCAGGATATGTTAACTCCACAAATGTTGTCTATTTGGGCAACCTCACCCTACCCTCTATTGCCTCCAGAAACCACTCCTTACTGTGTAAGGTGTACAGTGTGTGTGGTATTTGAGTACTCATGGTTGAGTGGATCCTTGTGTTTGGCCACCACTAAACATTACGAACGACGCGTTAAAATGTGTCAAGTCCAAAGGAGGACATAAAGCACTGGTTCTCAGAATTCAAGAACTTTACAACTATTTTGTTAAAACTCTCTAAGACAGAAGAAATATTTGTTTTAATGTTTCAGGGATGGAAAGATTAGATTTTAAAAAGAAGAGGAAGGGGAACAAAAACACCAAACCAATCATTTCGTTACTCTCCTTCCAAGATATATTTAATAGTTGATTTTACGTTTATAGGTGGGTTTTTTTTTTTATAAAAAGCCATTTTCGTTTTCAAAAGCAAGTTTATTTCTTTATAAGAATTTTATGTCAAATTCATAATGGATGAATTATATATATATGTTCAAAATTACAGCATTCTGGTATAAATTATTCTGTGCGAGATATTCAGGAAAAAAGTTGTCAAGTTTTGTTGTTTTTTATCACCCTGTATTTCGATGAATGATACAATACTCCTGCACTACAAAAACTTATTCCTATACCCCCTGTTTGGTAAATGTCATTTTTGATGAGCTGCCTTAACTAGAAAAAGAACTATACCTTCACCCCCTTATACATGTACTTCGATAAACAATACTGCTAAACTAGAAAAACTAATGTTTCGATTAATTATACAACAATGTTTGCACTAAAAAAAACTAATTCCATCTTTTCATCCCAAAAAACATCCTTTATCCTCTCAAATAAAATCATCAATACGAAGTACGAGACATGTCATTGTGCTTCTACTGCGTAACGAAGAATTTTTTTCGTTACATTTTAGAAAGCGTTTTGCGACTCTTGCAACACAATAAGGTCATAAAAGTTCTGAAGATAGATAGGTGTTACAGAGGGACAAACACAAATAGAAAGAGGATAAATCAGAATGACAGATGTCTGATCGGAAAGAAGTAGCAAACCACGCGAGAGCTCCCGCCAATACCCGCAAACGAAGAAAAACATGGAAGAAAATGTTAACCACTATTCATTCAACACCCTATGAGTTGCATCTTTTCGAATTTGTATGACCTTGAAAGCATGTACAATGTACTATCAAAATATTATTGGGTTACTATCAAAATACTGATTAATTATGTATCTAGTTTAAACATTACTATTGTTATCAATCATTGTTCATTTGTATCATATCTGTGTCACTGTGGGTCTGTTTGTGAATTGTAAGGTAACATAACGGGTGCTCATTGCAAATCGGACCAAGTAGGATCGAATCGGACAAATCGATTAACTGCGACTTCAGTTCACAAAACAAATAAACCCCTCCTACATTGTGCCAGATTTTACAAAAATAGAAAACTTCAAGCGGCGCACGGTGTAATTGTAGACGAAAGTTACAGTTCACAACACAGCCATTTCCTTCCATATAAGGCTGTCCCCCCGGTTTTATGCAAAACAAGTTATGAAATTATGCAAACTGAGCCCAAAAACGTGAAATTATGCGATTCTGTTAATTTTAACAAAGAATGATGAAGGGAAATAATCAGAAATTAGCAAAAAATGATCAAATTTTGTTAAATTATGCGGGGTGCATAAAACCACGGGGACTGATAAGGGCTTCAAGAGCCGACTGCCCGCATATCGCGGTTGCTTTGTTGACAGGTTCTTGAATCTACACAATCCTACAGACATGGGGAATGTTGATAGCTTTATAGACCTATCTGTATCACTTTTTCCGAATCTACACTGTCCATTACTGCATTCCGTGCCTAAGCTGTATACATCCAATCGTTTGACTCGCGACCTTGATAAACAAACGCGCTTATTTTTGAAGGTCACGGTCGAATTCAGATGAATGAGTATGTATGTATGTATATATATATATA
>NW_004799472.1:5357-6387 GCF_000002075.1 Aplysia californica | reverse complement strand
AATTTCAAATCAGAAAGCAAAAGTACATTTCACATAGACTAACAATTCAACTTCACATTAGAGATCAGTAATCGCAGTATCTATTCGGAGACGGCTCCGACAGAAATATACCAATCAAAATATGCTTTGTGCCTCTAGACCAAGTATAAAAATCTGGGGCATGCCCCCCCCCCCTGTTTTAACCCATGAAAATAATTGATTTGCGAATGTTTTAGTGGTAATATGTGTGTGGTCTGCAGCAAATAATACTCAGTTTGACCTCCCTAAGCAGTACATCTGTGCGCGGGAGTAGGTCTCCGAATAGTTCCTGGGTGCTGCCAGAGACATCTCCGAATATCTTCTGCCATCAGTAACAGTTCATATAGACTAACAATATAGGAATTCACATCAGAAACAATAACACTTCAGGTTGTGATAATGCTGATAGACTTTAATACACCCATTGCTACCCTAAAAAAGTACAGTTCTTTATTATTTCAGCACGGCTTGTGAAATGCAGTATCACTGACAATCACAAGTCAGACGTTGATTACTATTTCTTCCGTCGCTACGATTTAGGTCTAGATCCAATATTGAATTGAAGAAAGCTGGCTGATAAAGACAATAGCACCATAAGCCTAACCTGTCCAATCACTTGCGTTCTTGCCCTAGTAGATCCGTAGGCCTAGAGTTGTCACTAAATGATGGCTACGTCGTGTTGGCTACGTCGTGTTGGTTACGTCGTGTTGGCTATCTCGTGTTGGCTACGTCGTGTTGGCTACGTCGTGTTGGCTATCTCGTGTTGGCTACGTCGTGTTGACTATCTCGTGTTGGTTACGTCGTGTTGGCTACGTCGTGTTGGCTACGTCGTGTTGGTTACGCCTTTAGTTTTTTCTTTCACATCTTGTAACCTCACTCCCTACTTGAAGTGAACTTCTTACGCGCTACATGGTATACAAATGCCCCTTGTCTTTCCTAGAGCTTTCCTGGTTCCTCTCTCTCTCTCTCTCTCTCTCTCTCTCTCTCTCTCTCTCTCTCTCTCTCTCACACA
>NW_004799472.1:3827-4887 GCF_000002075.1 Aplysia californica | reverse complement strand
TAACTGCCTCTGTATGTTCTAACTAACTAACTAACTAACTAACTAACTAACTAACTAACTAACTAACTAACTAACTAACTAACTAACTAACTAACTAACCAACTAGCTAACTAACTAACTAACTAACTAACTAACTAACTAACAAACCGTCACTGTGTTTGCAGACCTCAGTTTATAAAGCCCCGATATTGTAACGATGTCCACTTGATGCGTTCAGCACACCTCTCTAGTATAAGAATATCCAACCAGCTGATAACTGGCACGACGAACAAGCCAACCCTTTCACAGGTTCTGGAGAGGAGGGAGGAGCAGCTTCTATGGCATTGTGCCGCCTGCGTTGATACCTATTTTCCAACCAAGAAGCCAACCAAACAAGTGACACCTCTATAATTAACGTTCCGAATTGTCGGTATCATCTTCTCCTAATTACCCCTGTACCTACAGCGAGAGGGTGTTAACCCTATCCGTACGTCGTATTTTACTATCGTATCCATATGACGTGGGGAACTCTGTGTCACCATTTTCCGAAGACGAAATTTACTCGTTAATCCGATCCGTACGCTTTGCATAACAGTCAGTCAAAATGAATTTTTGAGAAATACTGAAAGTTTCAAAGAGATCTTCGTACTAGAAGTATTCTAAAATGTGAAGAATACAACCCCGGGGGTACAAAATGACCCGAAGGCGTACGGATAGGGTTAAACAAGTCCAACCTTTGTACGCTCACGCGTCTATTATTAACATTCACGTTGTAGGTTCCCTCTGCTCATTATGTCTAGGGTCATATGAGCCTTCAACAAATAGAAGTCCATCCATCAGTGACAGTACCATCTATGGACAGTACAGAATGGGTTCCCTTGATCCGTCGCCTCTCCGTGTGTTCTCAAAGGACGTGACAGAGATAAGGACCACAAGGTGTATTATCTCCATCCCCTTACGAAGATTTCCTGCTCTATCGGATGCTGCGCTGGACCGTAGCGTTCAGGTCAATAAGAAATACGTAAACAAATAGATAAATAAATAAATAAATAAAAACATAAATAAATAAATAAATAAACAA
>NW_004799472.1:3101-3727 GCF_000002075.1 Aplysia californica | reverse complement strand
GGGTCAAAGTTTATTTTTGCCCAAGTTAAAATAACGGAGAATATGTTAGTCAATAACAACAACAACAACAACAACAACAACAACAACAACAATAATAATAATAATAATAATAGAACCGCTCGGATATGTGTTAGAACCGCTTGAAGTGTTAAAACCGCTCGAATAATAAATGTGTTAGAACCGGTGTTAGAACCGCTCACATATGTTAGAACCGGTGTTAGAACTGCTCAGATATGTTAGAACCGGTGTTAAAACCGCTCAGATATGTTAGAACCGGTGTTAAAACGGCTTAAATATGTGTTAGAACCGGTGTTAGAACCGCTTGAATATGTGTAGAATAGCTCGGATATTTTTAGAACCGCTCGGATATGAGTTCGAACCGCTTGAATAATATGTGTAAGAACGGTACAGTGGTGTGTAACAACGGGTTTGTTGTGTGTCAGGGCGGTTCTCTGGTGTGTGAGACAATGTGTTGGGGACAGAACAGTTGTGTGCTCCCTGTTAGGATGGTTGTACTGTCTTTTAGAACGGTTGTAATGTCTTTTCGAACGGTTGTACTGTCTTTTCGAACGGTTGCAATGTCTTTTCGAACGGTTGTAATGTCTTTTAGAACGGTTGTACTGTCT
>NW_004799472.1:0-1423 GCF_000002075.1 Aplysia californica | reverse complement strand
ACACACACACACAACTCAATAAAGTATGAAAAAGACTGGTTGTATCGTGCGTTGGGACAAGAGTGGTACGATTTTGAGGAAACAAAAATTCATCGAAGCTTCGAAGTGTGAGCTCACTATTCAATGTCATTAGAATACCTTCATCGCATTTCTGAATATTTATCTAAATGCGGAAGATTTAAAATACAATATGCTCCAATTTTACTGAGTTTGAGAAAAAAGAGACGAAAATCCATTATCTGTTGTTGTTTTGTTTTTTTTAATCACACGGCGTTCGAATGTTTTAGTTTTAGTAGAGGTTTTACGGCGCTCGCCATTGCACAAGGTCATATGAGCACCAGAAGAGTAAGAGGTGTTACAAGAAAGTAACAAACATAAAAAAGAAAAGGGGGAGATAAGGACGATAAATGTCAGATAGGAAAGAAGGAGCAAACCTCACAAGAGCACCCGCCAACCACCTACGCGTTCGAATGGCTCTGCTACGCTTCGAATATCTGTGAATAGTGCAAAAATCACGAACGTCGAATAGTAAAATCGAATGGGCACAGCTCAAGTTAGGACGGTTGTCGCGTGACTTAAGACTTGAGACGGTTGTTGCGTGCGTAAGTTCTGTCCCTTTTCGTGACGGTGCCTGTGCCACGGCTACTTGACTTGATGACTGGCAGGGGAGAGAATCGGAGACATTGATCCCTGCTTCAGATCCAGGGTTTTTTGTGTTTTTTGTGTTTTATTGTGGTTTTTGGGGGGTTTTTTCTTTCTGTTTTGATTTATTTTGGGTTTTTTTTTCCGGGTTGGGAGTATTCACGACAAGGTTACCAGACTGTGATGGGGGTCGCGGTTTATGTAAGAGTGAAAAGGACCTGTGGAAGAAGAAAGAAAGAGTAGAAGAAGGAAAATTAGGACGAAGATGTTGCAAAGTGCGGGTGTAATAATAATAATAATAGTAATAATACATGGGGTAATAATATAAAAGCATTAATAATAATTCACAAATCCTGTGCTTTACAACTACATTGTATTATTACACCAAGGGTGAAAAATCTCGGAGTGCAAGTTGCGCACTTTATAGATCCCTTGGTGGTCTAAAATCGATAAGAGTAGGTTTCGGCTGCCACCCGGGCAAAAAATCAAAATTTCCTATCAACTGAAAAAAAGTTAAATGTGTCCCGCCGCTCATATGACCTTATGCAGTTGCGAGCGCCGTAAAACACTTACCAAACAAACAAGACCCAAGAACACCCAGAAAGTCAGAATCATTCTCGGCCCCCGGAGCAGCACACAGTGTAAACAGCCCATTAAATGCTCAAAGACGAACAAACAAGACAAGATGACGCACTAAGAACACATGAGAGAAGGAATTCGTACGAGTGAGATTAAATACTGTGGTGCAAAACTCAATAAGTATATATGGCATTGGAGGAGG
>NW_004799471.1:13004-13555 GCF_000002075.1 Aplysia californica | reverse complement strand
CCGGACATAATGATGGATGGCCCCTGGGTAAAGCGATACTCCCAACAGCAGCTGCCGGATTTCAATAACCTTGACTAACAGCGGAGTGGGCGGGGAGTTGACATTTTGGTTGTTGGTCGTGCTCACGACTTGATGACGTCAAATTATGAGTTTTCTATGAATTTGGTCGCTTTTATACGCACAAGAGTGCTATCCCGATAAATGCTGTTTAGAGAAAATCGAAGGTAATGTTTTTGCTCTTTGTTCAGTTTCTTTCACAAAGACAAGGAGAGTGTTTCTCTATTACCAAACATATATACACACCAATGAAACTAAACTTCTCCTAGAGATAAGACAATGCCAAGGAGCTTAAAACTTACTGTAAACCTCCTTGGGCAATGCTCACTTTTGATGCTGGTCAGGATTTCTGGAAGCCCCCGAAATCTGGGTTAGCCCGGTTGTCCTTAAGCGACCATTTATTCCCTCACATCCTATAATAATAATAATTGCATTTATATAGCGCATATCCATGCTCAAGAGCATGCTCTATGCGCTGTACAACTATTATTACC
>NW_004799471.1:7576-8728 GCF_000002075.1 Aplysia californica | reverse complement strand
TCTGTCTGTCTGTCTGTCTGTCTGTCTGTCTGTCTGTCTGTCTGTCTGTCTGTCTTTTTCACAGCACCAAATGGTCATGGTTGTATCGATGTGCTTCTCTTTACCCAAACAGACTAACAAACAAACAAACAGTCAAAGCGTCTATCGTCCTTCCCATCCCTCCTCCTTTTTGTGTTTGTTACTCTCTTGTAACACCTCTAATCTTTGACACTAATTTTGTGACGTAATGGAGTTGCAAGTGCCGTAAATGCTCACTTAAAAAAGAAACTAGCAAACCCGCACAGTTGAATCAATAAATGAAATACAAATCCCAAAGACACAATCAAACAAGCTAACAAGCAGCAAAGAACATGCGTGGGAGGTTGGCGGGTGCTCTGGTGTGGTTTGCTTCTTCTTTCCTATCAAACGTCTATCGTCCTGATCTCTCCTCCTTCTATTTTGTGTTTGTTCCTCTCTTGTAACACCTCTAATCTTCGGCACTTATATGACCTTATTGTGTTGCAAGTGCCGTAATACTCTTTACTAAAACTAAAAAAAAAAAAAGAACATGCCCACACAACCCAACAATAACCCCAACCGTAGAAAATATCGACTTGAAAAGCAAAAACAACAAAACAAAATCCATACAATCTATAGCGAGCCTCATTATTTAACCCTATCCGTACCTCCGGGGTTGTATTCTTCACATTTTAGAACACATATTGTATTTCTAGTACGAAGATTTCTTTGAAACTTTCAGTATTTCTCAAAAAATCATCTTGACAGACTGCTATGCAAAGCGTACGGATCGGGTTAACGAGTAAATTTCCTCTTTGGAAAGTGGTGGCACAGAGTTCCCCACGTCGTATGCATACGATCGTAAAACACGACGTCCGGATAGGGTAAAGTGGTGGCACAGAGTTCCCCACGTCGTATGGATACGATTGTAAAACACGACGAACGGATGGGGTTAAGCTTTCTATGATTAAAAACACCAAGCCACAGTTGACTGAAGTGAGTGTGTGATCAATCCTATCATGGATACGTGTTGCAGTGTGTTGTAAGCTGAGCTTCGATCGTAAAACGTGTGGTCTATATCTCGCCATCTGTATCGTATCGCATGTGGTCGCTCTTTGGTGCTGCTGTGTTCGCTTGGGGTGGGGTGTGGGGGCC
>NW_004799471.1:5350-7212 GCF_000002075.1 Aplysia californica | reverse complement strand
TAGATAGATAGATAGATAGATAGATAGATAGATAGATAGATAGATAGATAGATAGGCAGAGAGAAGGGGGAAGAAAGAAAGACAGAAAAAGAAAGCAAAAAGGGTGGAGGAAGAAAGAAAGAAAGAACGAACCAAAGAAAGAAAGACAGCGAGGGAGAAGAAAGAAAAGAAAGTCTAAGGGAAAGTCTGTCCCTAGCAATAAGCCACCTGGGCCAGTTATCCCTGTAAGACCCCGGACCTTCGGAGAGTCACGCCCGGGAGTGGGGAGATCTTTGCTGGACACACGGGTGGGCTGGACAACTGGACATTGGAGACTTGGCCAGATTGGCAACCCCTGGCTTGGATTGTCCGAGGCAGAGATAAAGCAGGGGGGCTGGACGCGGAAAGGGTAATATTAAGTAGAGCTGGGTGGAGAGTCGATTCCTGAACCGATTCCCACGATTAATACTACGGAAGCCTGTCTTCTTTTTACGCATACCAGCGGTTGCCATTTGCTTTTATCATTAAAATCTTCATTTTTTTAAAAGAATTTATTTTTGAAAAATAGAAGTTGATGCTTCGTAGAGTTCCGAAATCAAGGGTATCCCAAATCCTGAAGATGTTTGGAGCCAACCAAATAACCACCGGAAAAATCACAGAATTAGAAAGTAAGTAATTGGGTTCGGAGTCGATTCCTACGATTCCAAGCTTTCAATAATGGGGAACCTAGCCGCCCAGAACTAGTAATAAGGAAAATTGTGTAATGGCTGGTCCAATTCTGTCGGTCATATCGGTGCATGCTCGGGTCGTTTTTCAGTTTTAGTAAGAGTTTTACGGCATTTGTAACACAATAAGGTCATAGAAGTGCCGAAGATAAGAGATGTGACAATTGAGTAACAAACATAAAAAAGGAAGGAGGAGAGATAAGGACTAATGATGTTTGATAGGAAAGAAGGAGCAAACCACACCAGAGCACCCGCCAACCACCCACAAGCTTGGGTCTATTTGGTAGTGTCGGGGTCTGAGCTCTGGTTCACGGAATTAATGTTGTTTTTAGCAAGAGTTTTACGGCACTTGCAACACAATAAGGTCATAGAAGTGCTGAAGATTAGAGGTGTTACAAGAGAGTAACAACAAACACGAACAAATAGGGGGAGAGGGAGGAGGAGGGGGAGAAGGAGGAAGAGCAGGAGCGGGAGGAGGAGGAGGAGGAAGAGCTGAAGGGGGATGAGGAGGGGGAGGGGGGAGGAGGAGAGATCATGACGACAGATGTTTAAATGATCAGAACGGTAACCCTGGATAACAACTGAACCAAGGGCAGCTGTTATGTATGTAGATTGACTGTGTGTTGTTTCTACTCACCTCACCACCAACAACAACATTAATTTGTGAGGCAGCGTGGTGGAATCAGGCTCTCCTCAATTTGTTGAGCATGTAGAGTTATTGGTATCATCGTAAAACATGTTCACCTGTCTTTATTTGGATGAAAATAATATCCATTTATCTTGAATACACGTCGAGATATTTGCGAATGAATGAGGTGGGGGTCACCTGTTTTCAGAGGTAAAATATGAGAAAAAATAGCCGCAAAAGATTAGTTATTTCCTTAGCTTATGGGTCCTTGGTACCTGAAAAGTTACATTTTTTGTGCCTTTAATCAACGTTTTTCAGAAAAGTTCACACAGAAATGAGTTCTTTGATGGGCGTGAAAGTGTTGAGCCAAAAAACAAAAATTTGATAAAAATTCACAAACCTCTCTTCACTTTGATTATTTTGACGAGAGTCTGATCACACAAACCTCTCTTCACTTTGATTATTTTGACGAGAGTCTGATCACACAAACCTCTCTTCACTTTGATTATTTTGACGAGAGTCTGATCACA
>NW_004799471.1:2817-4464 GCF_000002075.1 Aplysia californica | reverse complement strand
TGTTACCCTACGTCTATGCTATCATATTTTCAAAACAGGGAAAGGAATGTGGCCAATAATCTTCGTAAAAATTAACTTTCAAAGTCAAAGCAGACTAACTTGTGTGCTTACAGGTTATCGTAATCGTCGTTCGCAACCGGTCCCGAGGCACTTCTGTGGTCGTCGGAGCATGTAAAAAGCCTGAAAAACCATGCCCAGACGACCAGAGAATTACAGGATTGCCTCCTTTCCTTCTACTTTGTGCTTGTTACTAACTCTCTTGTAACACCTCTAATCTTCGTCACTTGTATGCCCTTGTTCTGTTGCAAGTGCCGTAAAACTCTTACTAAAACTAAACTAAACTCTTTTAAAGTACAACTAAAACCAAACGATCATGCCGTTGTAGTTCCTGTGACCTCCTGCAGCTGTTTGCCGTGCAGTCACAGCGTGTGTTGTGTTTTATGTGATAAACAGCCTGTAGTGTATGTAAGTGGTCCTTCGTTGCCGAAGATGACGATGAATTCTGCAGCTCATCTGTGGGCACGCATGTGGCTGTGCAATCCTATCCTGGATGAACAATGTCTGTTGCAGTGGGGACACTGGAATGTCATGGTTGTGGTGGTTGGATTATGTCTCCTCTCTCTTCTGGTAGTCAGCTTCTCCCTGTAGTTTGTATCACTGTTTTTGCTGGCAATACGGACGGCCCTGCGCCAGGCGTTCTTTTCGGTGGCAGTTCTTTTGAGTTCTTTGGGGGTTACCTGTGCAAGCTGGAGGTTTTCTTTTATAATGTCTTTGAACCGCTTTTTTGGCCTCCCGAGATTTCTTTTGCCAATTGCGAGTTCGCCGTACAGCAGCAGCTGTTTGGGCATTCGGTGGTCTTCCATGCGGATGACATGGCCGACCCATCTCAGTTGGGCTTTGACGAGCATGACTTCTATGCTTTGTGAGCTTGATCGGTTGAGGACCTCAATGTTGGTGATGCGGTCTTGTGATAAACAGCCTGTAGTACAAGCATGCTATAACAGAAAACATTTCCCTAGTGTAAGTCAGATATTGGTGGTGTGATGAAAAAGAAATTCATTTAAATAATGACTGAGAACAAAAAGTACTCGTAAAACTAAACGATTGGGGAAAAATAACCGGAACAAAACAAAACAAGGCGAAAGAAGTTTTTAAAAAAATTTAAAAACTCAACCTCAATATCAAATGGTAATGACTCCAAATGAGGTTAGTGGCAAGTCTTACTGTATAATTGTGACCTCTCCCTATGTAGTTTGTACATTACAATATTTATATCACATTTTTCTGTCGCATTTCTAGTTTGCCTTTTCTGGGTTTTTTAAATGTTGTTTTGTTTTGTTTTTCCATTTTTTATCACAGCGTTTCTCATGAGTGTGACGGATTTATGAGCGATTTTAGGGTAGATTATTCCGTAAATTTCCATGCTCCGCCTCAGTGCCGACCAATCGGGACCGTGTGTTTTGCTCACTTACAACAGGTGTCTCTCTCTTGTCACGCTCACCGCTCGTGTGTGTGTGTGTTTGTGTGTATGTGTGTGTGTGTTTGTGTGTGTTTTTGTGTGTGTTTGTGTGTGTGTGTGTTTGTGTGTGTGCGTATGTGTGTGTTTGTGTGTGTGTGTGTTTGTGTGTGTGTTTGTGTGTGTGTGTG
>NW_004799471.1:0-1402 GCF_000002075.1 Aplysia californica | reverse complement strand
GACAGCTCGGCTTATACTTGAGCCTGACTGTTAGGGCTGGGCAATGAGTCGTTTTAGCAAAATCCGGATAATATGTTAGTGCACCTCTTCGGCTAATAATATGATGTGAACCACTTCGGAAAATGGGTTACAACCACTTCGACAAACGGGTTAGCACTACTTCAAGAAATGGGTGCACCCACTTCGGCAAACGGGCCAGGAAAGAGAGTTAAGAGTCTGAATTGGGATAATGATTCATTGAAAATTATCTGGTTATCCATATATTATCCGGATTTTGCCCTCCTCTACTTAATCTGTACTAAGCAGACCCTCTGACCCACATAACCAAAACTGTGCGCGCCACTCCTCGGTTATTCCGTGGGTGGCTGGCGGCTGGTCTGGTGTCGTGTTCTCCTTTTAGTTTAGTTTCGTTTTAGTAAGAGTTTTACGGCACTTGCAACACAATAAGGTCATATAAGTGCCGAGTTCGTTTTCTCCTTTTAGTTTTGTTTAGTTTTAGTAAGAGTTTTACGGCACTTGCAACACAATAAGGTCATATAAGTGCCGAAGATTAGAGGTGTTACTTGAGAGTAACAAACACAAAAAGAAGGAGGAGAGATAAGTAAGAACGATAGATGTTTGATAGGAAAGAAGAAGCAAACCACATTAGAACACCCGTCAACCACCCACTCATTTTTTGTGGGTGGTTGGCGTGTGCTCTGGTGTGGTTTGCTCCTTCTGTCCTATCAAACATCTATCGTCCTTATCTCCTCTTCTTCTTTTTTTATGTTTGTTACTCTCTCGTAACACCTCTAATCTTCTGGCGCTCATATGACCGTATGCAGTTGCGAGCGCCGTAAAACCCTCTACTAAAACTAAACTAAAACCCACTCGTGTTCTCCTTCTGTCCATCCTTTCAGACATCTGTCATCCGTATAAATGTCTCTCCTCCTTTAATTAATTTTTAGAAAAAAGAAAATTGATAGATCTACATGACTACATTCTGTATTGTCACTGTCATGCTACTCTCTAATAGCACTTTTAATCTTCGGTCAAGGACTACTATACTCCTGAGTATACACACTCACGAGCGCAAGCGCACGCGCGCGCGCACGCACACACACACACACACACACACACACACACACACACACACACACACACACAGAGGACAAAACATTGATGATGAATTTACAATTACCCGCGCTTTCACTCAGTCCATAATAATATGTCGCACTCAAATTTATGTGGTATTTTTATACATTTTTTTTGTATTCACGTTTTTTCCAGCTATTATAGTGCTGGTTGTCCGGGAATTGTGCCGGTTTGATATGTGGGTCAGAATGGTGGAAAACTCTTTTGCATTGCGTCACTGTTCTGTCACTTTAAATTCCTTGGGTCTGTCTGTCTGTAATAATAATAA
>NW_004799470.1:0-13684 GCF_000002075.1 Aplysia californica | reverse complement strand
CGTTAAGACAGAGTTGAAGGAGATTGGCAAGATTGATTTGTAAACTTGGGGAATGTTGTCGTTGTTTTTTTGTTTTTCTGGGCATGGGATAGTTTTTATTACTCAATTTGTTTTGGTATTTGATGTCATGATGGGTCATGATTCAAAGGGGAACTGAACCTTGACCCGTCTTGGTAGTCAATGAAAATTTAATAATTGTTTATCAGCTAGTAGGACAACAATACATACACATTTTTTTAAGTTATCAGGACAACAGATTTTTTGGGAAGGTCGGGTGGAGGTACTTAGGGAAAAGAATGAGGTTTACTTTTTACTTAGAAACAGTAAAATATTTTTTTCCCCTGATTAATCATTGATTTCAGGATTTTCCTATACTTTGAAACAATATTATTTATAAGTGTCGTTTTACACCTACATCCTTTAGCTGTTATCTTATGTTTTCTTCTCATCCTCCTCCTCTTCTTCTTTTTCTTCATCTTCTTCTTCTTCTTCTTCTTCTTCTTCTTCTTCTTCTTCTTCTTCTTCTTCTTCTTCTTCTTCTTCTTCTTCTTCTTCTTCTTCTTCTTCTTCTTCTTGACTGGCCTTAGATAATATGTGTTCTTTTCTCTTTGGTCTGTCCTCCTAGAGTAGAATATAACACCTAACTAATGTCACCGGTAGATGAGACTGAGCGCACACATGTAGGACATTTTTGACTATGGTGACGAAGAAACTAAATTTGGTTGCTCCACTAGGGAGTGGGAATGTGGGAAAATGCCCGCCTCGTGACTCATTTGGAGCAGAGGATGTTAGAATTTTTAAAAATACAACTGTTCAAACTAACCGTGTTAGGTAACCTTAGTTAGTTCGAATTCATGTACTTTCAAATTTTATGTATATAAAATGTTGTCCCTGCTTTTGCTTTGTTTTAGTTTTAACAACATGCACTAACTCATTTTGTCAGTTTTGTATTTCACTACTAAGTCAGCAAATTTCAACGATGGCGTCGAATAATGCGTAGAACGGGCATGGGACAAAATTCTAGAAAAAAAATAATTTTACTAACCTTTTTTTTTTGTCTCCCAAAGTCCAACCCTTGGTCCTCGTCCTGGGAGATGGAAACAGAACAGAGTAGAGGTTTTCTGGGTTCGGGTGAGGTACGGTGTGACGTCATGTCACGTGGGCGTTACGCTAGCCGTGAAGGCCGACCTTGGTAACCTTAACATGTTGCTGGCTGATGGGGCTCTGGTGAAGCTGTGGCAGGCAGAAAGACCTGACAGTGGATGGATAGAACACTTTACTTTCATCATAATGTATGTGTGTCTGGAGAAAGGTTCCGTAAGACGCATTTGCTCGAACTATGTATAAACAGAACATATATTAAAACTAAAGATTAAAAAAAACAACCCGTTGAACTTTCAAAATCATTCTTTTGTTTACAAAAAATGAGTTCATGAAAAATTATTCTTTAGGGAATTATCTATCTTTATTTTTAAGGCTTTGCGTTTACGCTTATAATGTATTTTGAAGATGTTTCTTTGCCCCACGTTATCTTACATTGTAACAACGATTGTGTGGGAACATTTGCTGTCAGAGACTACATTGGCGTAAGGTTTCTACACCCCATTCATTCATACAAACAAACCCTTCAAACTGTACCAAAATTTAGGTCAGCTTGTGACCTATCTCGATCTGGGAATAGCACATTAGTGTAACAAAAACAGTTAAGGATGGTATGTTTCGATCATCTGTACCCTGTTTCACTTTACTTCATGAGCAAAGCAAAGTCACTCTTAGTACTAAAATTGTCATATTATACGACAATTTCTACTATTTATCTGGCCCCACGGAAAATTGCATTTTTGAAATAGAACTGACCGGTCACGATGGCGGGCCCGACAAGACGCTTGTACATGTATGACTTTCCTTTTTTTTTACAAGTGACAGCACAGGACAAATTGATTTATTTTCATTCCGGTTACCGTGTACGTAGATACTGAGACTAGGTGCCCGATTACCGCCGTGTATGCGTATGTAGACACATGCATCATGTACGATTACGAACAATATTCACACGCGCGCGCACACACACACACACACACACACACACACACACACACACACACACACACACACGTACACCTTACACGCGCACACACATGCACACCACACACACACACCTACTTTCTAGCACACGCGCACGCTTACACACATTAGATCTTTAGGTGTAGTATCTTTGGTCTCGTTTGTGTTGTAATGTTTCCGGCATGAAGTTCCGGTTAGATCTATAGCTTTTAGAATACACCCAGTAGGCTACAGCTTGGCCGAAACCATACGGTTCTTTAGCTTGGCCGAAACCATACGGTTCTTTACTCGCACCATTCCGTATTAAAAATTCTGTTAAAATTAAAGCGTTGATGCATTTTTGCCTAAAATTGCAAGAAATTGCGAAAATTGCAAAAATAATGCGGGTTTATTGCAGAACTCGACGAAAAACGCGGCCGCACGACCACAATTTCCTAGGGGGGCAAATTTATTCATAAAATTCAACCCATTCATATTTGTATGGAATTACATTCGACTTGATTGTTAAAGAGGTTTATCAAATCACCGTATGCGAAATGAAATGTCTCCGCAAAACCCTTAACATCACAAGACGAGACAGGCAGAGAAATGAAGAAGTAAGAGCAGCTATCGGCACTGAGTCCTGCCTGTGTTACATAGAAAGTCAGAGGATAAAATGGTTTGGCCACCTGTTACGCATGTCACCTGACCAGCCAGCCTATTGAGAGCCTACAACACCAAGCACTTGGGCTATAAAGGAAGAGGAAGACCATGCAAAAAGTGGATCGAGGGTGTCAAGGAAACCCTAAGAAAACCTAACATCACAACTGAAAGAGCTGCAGAGTTGGCCTTCCATAGAAAACTGCATCTCACGGCAACAGATGATGAAAAAGTAAAAGTAAAGTCAGTACCAACTCGAGATGCCAAACTCACTTATTTTGGTGATGTAAAACACAACAACAACAACACACAACAACAACAACACACAACAACAACAACAACAACAACAACAACAACAACAACAACAACCAAATGAACAGCTTTGGTGTCTCCACGATTATGTAAAAGATTTAGTCAGTTTCTAAATCCCTACGAACATTCAACACGAGTTCACTGGTAGTTTCTTTTTGTCTAAGAAATATCCATATAGTCTACTCGAATAGTCACATGATATGACTGTTTTACTTTTGTAAGTTGTGTGATTGTCTTCAGTTTGGTAGGGACAAAAACTTCCCTGCCCTTGACATTGTGGTTCTTCTTGCACTGTGTACTGCTTCGCCTTCGTGTTGAACCACATTAGTTGTAT
Source organism: Aplysia californica (assembly GCF_000002075.1). Taxonomy (NCBI): domain Eukaryota; kingdom Metazoa; phylum Mollusca; class Gastropoda; order Aplysiida; family Aplysiidae; genus Aplysia; species Aplysia californica. Next base: position 10,335 of record NW_004799470.1, on the reverse strand, counting down.
GTCATCTTCCAGTTAAAACGACCTGCACTCAAGCCTGACCTTACCACAGAATTACAGAAAGTTAGAATGGTAGGCCTACATGTAGTGGAGCAATAGAACAAGTTTCAGCACATATTCCAGAGTTTTTAGATGAAAAACCTTGCCTTCCACCATCTAAAAAAGGACAAATATTCGTTGTGTTCAGCTGACAGGACACGGAATGAAGCGACAAAACAAAGGTTGAACAATCTCTTCCACTGAAACGTCAAAATCAGAAAACTTAAAGAAGATGGCAAAGAAAATGGAAAGCTTGATGACTGACTTTCAGCTACAATGTTTGATCTTCTTTAACAGATCATTTTCCTTCCAATACGTGTACATCAAAAGAAAGCACCATGTTGTGTAAAAGAAGACTATCATGTTAATCAGACCTTTTATTATCTAGAAAAACTGGCTATTGTTTCGCTTGGCACGAGAGAAAAATCACAACTTTTGTGTACAAAACCTTTCAGTACTATAAACTCAAATAACCTGCACTAATTTAGTTTTAGTAGAAGTTTTACGGCGCTCGCAACTGCATGAGGTTATATGAGCGCCAAGGGGGTGGATGTCAACAGAGACTTACAGTGAATCAGACTTACTCTGCTCACCTCTCTAGCTTTAACAGCACAAAGTCTGTTTTGACTTTCAAGGCACCCCGGAAATAGCGGGTCACAAGAGTGTGACAAACATACAAAAGAAGTAGAGGAAAATAACGATAGTAAGGATTAGGAAAGAAAAAGCAGCAGTCCCTGTTGTAATTCAGGCACAGTTATGATGAGCATGACATTGTTGGATCATCCCATTTACAATTCTACTGTGTATTAGAACGAGAAATGTTCCCCACTTTGGGAATGGCCCAGAGACACTTCAGTTAGTGGCACCGCCCTGGGGGGGGGACGAGTCTATTTGCTTCATTAAACAGTTGCCCTGTTCAAAATCAATCAATCATTCAAACGATGCTGCAGTTTTCTATCAACACGTAAAACGGTACCAGAGAAATTTCACTCAAATTCTTGGAAACAGATCATGGACTATGAACCGTCTAGTTTCAGTAGAGGTTTTACGGCACTCGCAACTGCATTTAATATTAATAAGGTAATACGAGCCTGTACCCGTGGTTTTATGCACCCCGCATAGTTTAGCCAAATTTGATCATTTTGTACATAATTTTTTTAAATTATTTTCCTTTACCATTCTTTGTAAAAATTTAACAGAATCACATTATTTCACATTTTTGGGCTCGGTCTGCATATTTCCAAAATTTTTATCTCATAAAACGACGGGGTGGATGTCAACAGAGAAGTCTTCAAGGGGAATCAGGCTTAAACTGCTCACTTCTCTAGTTTCAACAGCACAAAGTCTGCTTCGACTATCAATTAGGCACCCTGGAAATAGCGGGTCACAAGATTGTGACAGACATAAACAAACGAAGTAGAGGGAAATGACCATAGTAAGGCATAGGAAAGAAAAAGCAGCAGTTTCCTGTTGCAGTACAGGCACAATTATGAGCATGAAAATGACAATGACACTGGTGAACCAGTCCATTTACAATTCTACTGTGCACATGTGCATAAGAACATGCTAATGTCCCCCTTTTGGGAATGGCCTAAAGACACTTCAGTCAGTAGCACCGCCCCGGTGGGTATGCTTCTAATACTAATAGCTCCAGTTGATGTTGTCTTACAGATGGAGGTTCTTACAGTCTACTCAGAAATTCCTTGGGTCCTGAAAAACTTCTGATAATACCTTGAGGGTTTTCCATCGACAGTCAAGTATACGTTATTGGTCTTTTGTCCCCGAGAACCGATTAACCCTTTCATAGTTTCAGTGCAGTCAATGTGATGAACAATGAACTTACTTTCCTTTACCATTGTTTGTATTAAAAAACTTAACAGAAGCGCATAATTTCACATTTTTGGGCTCGGTCTGCATACTTTCAGAATTTTACTCACATAAAACGACGGTGTGGATGTCAACAGAGAAGTCTTTACAGGGGAATCAGGCTTAAACTGCTCACTTCGCTAGTTTCAACAGCACAAAGTCTGCTTCGACTATCAATTAGGCACCCTGGAAATAGTGGGTCACAAGAGTGTGACAAACATAAACAAACGAAGTAGAGGAAATGACCATAGTAAGGCATAGGGAAGAATAAGCAGCAGTTTCCTGTTGCAGTACAGGCACAATTATGAGCTCCAGACTTGACTTTATGTAGATATAGGCCTAGATGTGAGAGGGTATGTTTCCACACGAGAAGTGTTAAGGGAAAAAAATATTTCAAAATGCAGTAATCGTCAGAACACAGCTCAAACACGCGCACACTGATGCTGTTTGAGATTTTCCTAATCAGGGTGAACAACTGTTTTAATTACTGGTATATATCTATAATCTATCTCTTTTGGAAAATTGTGTAACCAGCTATGTCTTCTTCTTTCTTCGCAGCTCTTTCAGTTCACGTGCGTATTGTCTCCCTCCCCCCCTCCTTCTGCCACGTTGCTATGGTCAATGTCGCCTCCCCTATCTTACTTCTATCTTTACTCCCGAATCTATCTACCATCCATCCATCCATCTATCTATTTATTTATCTATCTGTGTGTGTGTATGTGTGTGGGTGTGTATGTGTGTGTGCGTGTGTGTATGTTTGTGATATTCAGATACTCACAAACATCAATCTGTCACTGGAAACGAGAAAAAGAGTACTGGAAAGTTACATCGAGCCAATCCTATTATACGGGTGCGAAGCATGGACAACAATCAATATAGAGCTGGAAAGAACAATTGTGGTTCATAAGACGCATACTACATATCCCATAGGCAGCTAGAAAAACAAATGAAGAAGTCGTGGTTGAAGCAAATTGCAGAAGACAGCTTATGACGAATATAATATAAGAAAACGACAGGCGCATTTCTTCTGACACACAATGCGGAAAGAAGCATTGGAGAATATTGTAACAAAAGGCAAGTTTGATGGAAAGAGAGGCAGAGGCAGACACTTCTCAGAAAGAGGGAAAAGATACTGGACAAGATGACAACATGGCTTGGAGTATGAGCAGCAAGAACAACAGACACCATTGCTGCAACACAAGACAGAGTGAAGTGGAGGTCTATGATCGCCCACGCCAGTCGGCAAGGCACCGGATGATGATAATAATGATTGAGATATATTAATTCGGGTTTTCCCGGTCTGAGAGTACGTTTCACGCGAACAGGCGGCTATGGCGGCAGGCGGAAGTGTATGTGACACCGAGGCTCGACCGGAAAATCAAGATCTGCTTTCGTTACTACCCAGAAGTTTGTCAGTAATAATAGTCTGATAACGCACCATTTGTAACATGCAGGTTCTGCATTACAAACGTGGTGTCCCTATGAAAATGCTGTCACTTGTGGGGGCAAAAAAAAAAAAGAATGTTATACAAGCCTAGCGTCTTGTGGGGCTCACCATTGTGACCGGTCAGGGAACCTGCACGCGTTCTGAGCGCTGCGAAGTACAGGACTCCGGAATGGGGGGGGGGATTATTGATTTTTTTAAAAGATACACTCAACGATTGGAGGGGGGGGGGTGTGGCTGGGACCAAAAAAAAAGACAGAGATAGAGAAAGGCACTTGAGGCCGTACTTTGAACAGCCGCTTAAGCTTTGGAACGTGCCTGCTTGACCCCATATAGAGAACGCTGTTGCACGAGGCCATTTATCATTAAGTGTATATATGCAGTCTTCATAACAGCATAATACACACGGGAGGCACTGTCCAAAATTTTACTGAAGTGTCATTCTTGAAATAGGATGTGACATGGGAGCTTGCTGGTAGACCCACTAATAATGCTAAAGGCGTGAGAGACATTTTACCTCATATTTCTCCAAGAACCCTTTAGTCTATGAAAACTAGATCACGCTGGACAAATTATGAGACAGAGAGTGCGGGAGGGAGAGAGAGAAAGAGAGAGAGAGAGAGAGAGAGAGAGAGAGAGACAGAGAGAGAGACAGACAGACAGACAGACAGACAGACAGACAGACAGACAGACAGACAGACAGACAGACAGACAGACAGACAGACAGACAGACAGACAGACAGACAGACAGACAGACAGACAGACAGACAGACAGACAGACAGACATCACTATCATCATATGTAATTTAGTGTTAAGTGTACGGCTTTCAATAACATTGCATTCGTATCCTCCTAGTAAAATTACATGTTACAATGTGGACTTTGCTACTTTGTACCAACTGGGAGTTCTAACGTACACTGGGGATTTGAGCGCATCTGTTTCCAAGTCTGAATCACTTGCGACATCAAACAGGAGGAGTAAGTAGAAGCACTGCTTTGGTACAACCGAAACGTGAAAACAAGGCCGCAGACAGCTTTGGGCGGCATTGGGAAGAATGTAGTTTGGATTCCGCGAGAAACATCAGTGCCGCTCCTCACTGGTGTGTCCTCAATGACAGCTTTATCTATGTGGGACGCAACGGTTTTCATTAAGGGATTCTTTAAATTTCACTGCCTCGGGCAGTGCGCTTACGGAAGCGTGAGAGAACGGTTTTCTCTACGTGGTCACCCTTAAGTGCGCGTTGGTTCAGGCCTTGTACTTGTATGAAATCGGGAACCGTCATAAACTTGTAAGCGTGTTATTGAAATTAGGGGCTTAATGACTTTGGAGAAATGGCCAAGTACGTGTAATTGGAGGCCACTGCTCATGTTGCAATAAGGTGAGATTAACTCAAGTTTACAAATATTTCAAGATACCACCACTGTGACCGATTATATGAATATATGGGTGCATGAACGTCAAACTCTGAAAGGGGGCTCTCGTGGCCTCGGGGTTAAGGTGTTGGCCTCTCATTCAAAGGTCCCGGGTTCGAATCCGGGTAGTGACCGAACAATTTTCTTCTCTAAATTTGTCTCCTTTCACCTCCTTTCCTGCTCTCTAGCAATGTTCTGTCGTCTGCTTTCGTCTCCTCTTTCTGCCCCACCTTCCTCATCTCCTTTGCCCCCCTCTCTGGGCTCCTGATTCTTTCTACAGCCTTTCTACTGCTACTCATTGGCTTCTTCTTACTGCTGTCTTTCAGCCACACCCCTGATCTTCTGGTAAGAAAGATCTACACCTAGCCTTCTCGGACCAGGGCGAAAAATCTCGGAGGGCCCGTGTGCAAGTTGCGCACGTTAAAGATACCTTGGTGGTCTAAAATCGATAAGAGTATGCTTCGGCCGCCACACAGGCAAAATTCAAAATGTCCTACCAACTGAAAAAAGTTTAATGTGATCCGCGCTCATATGACCGTATGCAGTTGCTAGCGCCGTAAAACACTTACAAAAACAAAAAGCAAACAAAACTCGGAAGGCAAGGATGAAAAATTAAAGCACAGCCGCCAAAACAAGTCTAATTGAACTAATGACAAGGAAGCTTGAAAGTCCCACAATGTTACAGCGAGAAACATTCACTGCAAGACAACCAAACATGATACAGTGGGTGCCACATTCTATGAGGTAACATTCAACGAGAAGTCGGCTCCAACGAGGCAATCCTTAATCCCTGATTTTTTTCTTCTATATTTTTATTTCTTTCTAAATGTACGTCAGCTCTAACTCTAACGAGGTAGCAAACAGACCAAAGTCGCTTTCAACGAGGTCGCGATAACCAAATAAAAGCAAATAACTGCCCCAAAAGCGAAGGATTTTTCTCCTTTCTCTCCATCTCATGCGAAGCACAAGGCCCATCCTCGATTCCCAACACATTGTATTGCTAGATCTAGGCTTAGGGTGCCTCCTAATATCGGCCCCAAAGCTAAGAGGATGGGCAAGGGTTAGCGTACGGTGAGGATGGGAGGGGGTGAGTGGGACTGCGATGCGGGATGTGTGAAACTGGATGAACTTTGGATGGGTAGGTCTAGATCAAGTCCATTTTTTTTTCAATTTCCTTTTCTTCCCCTAATCAGAAAATTCAAACTCCGGACTTGACTTTATGTAGATATAGGCCTAGATGTGAGAGGGTATGTTTCCACACGAGAAGTGTTCAGGGAAAACATATTTCAAAATGCAGAAATCGCCAGAACACAGCTCAAACACGCGCATACTGATGCTGTTTGAGATTTTCCTCATCAGAGTGAACAACTGTTTTAATTACTGGTATATCTATCTATCTCTATTGAAAAATTGTGTAACCAGCTTTGTCTTCTTCTCTCTTCCCAGCTCTTTCAGTTCACGTGCGTATTGCCCCCACCCCCCTCTGTCCCGTTGCTATGGTAAATGTCGCCTCCCCTATCTTACTTTTATCTTTACTCCCGAATCTATCTACCATCCACCCATTCATCCATCCATCGATCCATCCATCTATCTATTTATCTAACTTTGTGTGTATGTGTGTGTATGTGTGTGTGTGTGTGTGTGTGTGTGTGTGTGTGCGCGCGCGTGTGTGTGTGTCTCCCTTATCTGTGGCGACTCAGAACTACAGACAGTCACAAGGGGCCGAAAGGACATTAGAAATAAAAGTCACCCACAGAAGGAAGATTAAAATGACATTCTAGTGCGTGATCAGAACTCACCCACACACAAATGTAAATTTATATACCCCCCCCCCTCTGGAAACAAATAACAACAACAACAACAACAACAACAAAAGCATCAGTAACCCAAACGTAAAACAAAACAACGAATTATTAATTATCAATAAATAAATACGCATCCATCAACCATCAAACTGTCCGTTCTTAATACGATTTTGTTGATATGTGAATGACACTTTCGCCCCTCAGTCTGTTAGCTTTTCTTTCGGTTAGACCAGTGCTTGCCAAACTGGACGACCTAGATCTAGCCCACGAGTTTGTCATTATTTTATGCCATGCTTGGAAAAACTTGTCGGTGGGAGAATTTTAGTCTCTTAAAGGTGGCAAAAGTTAACAAACACATAAGCAAGAACAGAGCCATTGAGCAAGACTGTCAGTCGTGCTTCTAAAACAGCAACACGCTAGACCAAGATCCTTTGCACTCGAGGCTTCTGGGTAAAAACTGAACGACGCGGACACGCCATTTCTGATAGACGCCATCTTGTCGTGTGCGGACATTTTGCTTGTTCTCTCTGACATTTTGGTGTTTGACGGCTAGTTGCGCTGTGACAGTCGATAGAAAGTTTACACAAGTGTTGCTTTGAGGTACAGTTCACACCAGTGTTGCTTTGCTGTTTTTTCCTGTCGTTTACAAGCTTCAGTCGAGTCAAGAGTCCGGAGTCTTCGCTGACCGAGGTTCTACTACTCTGGTAAGTAAAATTGAACATTTTGTCACTAGATTATGTCTGAGACGGCTTTTTACGAGTTCATGTTCCATTATTTCTTTGTTCATATGACTGAAACTTTGATAGTTGATATATAAATAGTTATTTTATGTCAATTTTCTATCACTGTATTCCATAGTGAACACAGTTCTCTGATAGTGATACACACCCTGCCATATTTTTCTCTCGGTCACACAGGCCACCAAGCCTCGTTACCTGTCTCTCTTTCTTTCTCTAATCACCCTCCCCATATTCTTTCTTTTCTCTCTCTCTCCCCCCCTCTCTCTCTCTCTCTCTCTCTCTCTCTCTCTCTCTCTCTCTCTCTCTCTCCCTTTCTCTCTTACACACACACACACACACACACACACTATTCTGTCTTTGTCTCTTCTCTCTGTCTCTGTCTCTGTCTCTCTCTCTCTGGATTTAATCTGTATGACAGACATTACGGGGGGGTCTATATTGAATAATTTATTTGTAGATTTGGAATCCGGACATTTGGGATTGCCTTGTTAGTGAAACAACTTCCTGGGCCTTCGGCATATTGTGGTAGGGTGGCCAGTTCGAACTGAGACTCGAGCCCGGACTTTTCGCTTCGGAGACGAGTGCACTAACCGCTCCGCCACCGCACCCTCACCAAAGATATTGATATATATTTTTATATACATAACCAGTAATCAGTTTTCACGGAAATTAAAATCAGTAATAAGTTGCCCCCGAAAATGATGTACGAAGCCAATAAAAAATTGTTGAAATTGAACGTAATCAGTAATAAATTGCCTCCAAAATAGATTATACGTAACCAGTAATAAATTGACACTGAAATAGGTATACGTAACTAGTAATAAATAGCCTTAGAAAATGATATACGGAACCTGTAATAAATTGCCACATGTATAGATACGTAACCAGTAATAAACCACCATTGAAATAGACATGTACGTAACCAGTGATAAATTGACAAAATCAGTAATAACTTGTCCCGGTAATTATAAACATAATCAGCTATACGTAATCAGAAATAAATTGTCACCGAAATAGATATATAAGTAACCGCAAATAAATAGCACCAAAATAATACACAACCAGTTATCAATTGCCACTGAAATTGGTATACTTCCAACGTTAAATTGCCACCGATTCAAAATTGATATTCGTAACCAGTAATAATTGCTGAAATATAAACACAATCAGCAATAAATTGTCACCGAAATAGATATACGCAATCTGTAGGAAACTGCAACAGAAATAGATACGTAACTAGTGATAAATTGTCACCGAAGTAGATATACGTAATCTGTAGTAAATTGCCAGAAATCGATATATACGTAACTAGAATAAATTGTCACCGAAGTAGATATACTTAACCTGTAAGAAATAGATGTACGTAACTAGGAATAAACTGTCACCGAAATAGATGTAACCAGTAATAAATTGTCACCGAAATACATATACGTAACAAGTAATACGTTGCCACCAGCATTGATATATGTGGCCAGTAATAAATTGCCACTGATACTGAATATAATAGGTAAGAGGTTTAAAATTGCAACCGCTAACGATGATCACATAATTGGTAATAAATTTACAATAATGTTCATATACATAAACAAAGATTAAATTGCCATCAGTGTTGACATTCATAACTAGTAATAAACAGATAAGATAAGATAATACCCGTATTGTCCCAGAGGGAAATTTTTCTTGGATTTACAGGACCGTTGAAGCACATGCAGGTATATATTTTATATTACTTTCATTATAATGGAAAGAAAAGTAAAGCTGACAAAATGTACATTATATCACATCAGATGCATTATTCAACCACATGCGAGAATTCAATTACAAGACCTTTAGAGTTCTATAGATACTCGAATAAAAAATTGCCATCGACACAGCTAAATTACAAACGCTTTGTGAGAAATTAATTGCACACACTAGAAATTAACGTATCAAGATTTAATTGTAGGTGTAACCAGAAATCAAGAGCTATCCTATTCAAAGGCAACAAGAAATAAATAGTCATAATTATTTTTACATGTAAACTGAAATTTTATAACTATCAGCATTATTGTGCTCAAACAGAAATTAGTTGCAACTGACGTTTATATATACATAGCCAGAAAGTAATTGTCACTAGAATTTGTATGCGTTACAAGAAATTAATTGTCAATTACATTAATATGCATAAATTGAAATTAATTGCGATCACAGGTAATATGAGTAATCAGATGTTAATTACCGCTAACATTGAATACACATACACACACACACACAAGAGTTATGGGCTATAATTTAAAGTTAGAGTTGCTTCTCTTACATTACTATCTTTTTCAGCAATCAATAAATTTTATATAAAATCTTAATTTTATTATTGAGCTCAAGACTCACAACTGCCTGCGCACCTCCTATTTACCTACATTATTACCGGGTTCTCTCCCCTGTCTATCAGTTGCTTCAGAAAAATGCATGTAACAGGCCTAGCGGTTTTTGAATCTCGGACAGGGCGTACTACGTGAAGTCATTGAAGGTGTCCTATTTTTCATGCTCTTGCTTTACTATACTGGCTATGAAAGTGTTGTTGAAACTATTGATGTGAGCTTGTAATACTGTAATCCGTCTTTTTCTCTCTGTTTCAGTACATAATCATGTGCATACTGTACATCATACAAGCAAGCAAACCTTATCTTGGCCCACTTATCTACATCCATGAGCACCCCTGCCCCTCCTTTCTGGATTACAGTTCCTTCTTGTAGCCCTCCCCCCCCCTTCCCCCTCACACGCGCACACTATAACACAGGTACTCTTTTTCCTCACATGTCTGTGTCTCAGTCTTTTGTTTTCCTTCTCCTTGTGCACATCATCCCTCCCCTCAACTAGGTCTACTCACACACAGATACTCAATCTATGCCCCCCCCCCTCCTCTCTCTCTCTCTCCCTTCCCAACCCCCCCTCTCTTTCTCTCTCTCTCTCTCTCTATCTCACACACACATACACACACACTAGTATTGTCCACTCTGTCCATTCTTTCACTTTTGTTTTGTGCCCCAGATAT
>NW_004799469.1:11563-13608 GCF_000002075.1 Aplysia californica | reverse complement strand
TATCTATCTGTAGACAGTTTTGCCAATGAGTACACAAATACATGTACACAACTATAGAACATTTCCCTTGTACATTCTTACTTTATTTTTGTAGGGTTTCTGATGGATGATTTCACCATTCACGCTTTCAAAAAATAGTTTATGAGGCGGACTAGTTCCCCATTGCTAGCTGGAGCTATTCCAGGTTCAATGGGATACAGCTTTACAATCCTCAGATTGGATCGAGAGAGGAGGGAGAGAAGAGGGAGAAGGGAGGGAGAGAGGAGGGAGAAGGGATGGAGAGAGGAGGGAGAAGGGAGGGAGAGGAAGTCGCTGATGGCGAAGAAGTGGTGATAAAATACTCATCTACTTGGAAATAAAACTCCCTTCCTCTACAGTCTTACCAAACAGCGATAGTTTTTTTGTTTAAAAAAAAATCTAAACGAGGTGAAAAAAACATTGAACGCATTCTCTTCTTGTTACAATTACCATTCGTTCTTTGTTTCCTTATGACTTTAGGACATAGCAGACGTTTACATCAAATCAAAGTGGGTGGTTGACGGGTACTGTAGTGCGACTTGTTCCTTCTTACATTTAGGAAAAAAAACCCAACAAAAAACAAAACAACCAACTATCATCCTTCCTTTTCCGCCTTTTCTGTGTACGTTACTCTCTGGTAATACTTCTTATCTTTACCACTTATCTTATGACCTGATTATGTAACAAGTGCTGTAAAACTCGCACTAAAACTAAACGAAGCAAGGCAAAGATGAGTGATTATGATGATGACAATAATAATGATAATAATAATAATAATAATAATAATAATAATAATAATAATAACAATGATAATAATAACAATAATTGGAGGTTAATAAATTTCTGAATCTCGATAGGGAAATATGATGTGGTCGCTTGCACACGTGACTGTTTGACTGCAGAAGTTACAAAAACAGACAAGCTGTCAATCTGCTACGTGTACATGTACATCTACCTTAATAAATGATAATTTGCTATGAACTTTTGACGAAAGAGAAAAAAGTAAAGTAATAATAATAATAATAATAATAATAATAATAATAATAATAATAATAATAATAATAATAATAATAATAATAATAAGCAGACGAAGAAGAAGAAGCAGACGAAGAAGAAGAAGCAGACGAAGAAGAAGAAGCAGACGAAGAAGAAGAAGCAGAAGCAGAAGAAGAAGAAGAAGAAGAAGAAGAAGAAGAAGAAGAAGAAGAAGAAGAAGAAGAAGAAGAAGCAGACGCAGAAGAAGCAGAAGCAGAAGAAGAAGAAGCAGACGAAGAAGAAGCAGACGAAGAAGAAGGAGAAGAAGAGGAAGAAGAAGAATGGTAGGCTAATACATTTTTGAATCTCAAGACGGAAATGTGAGGTCGTCGCTTGTACACGTAATTGTCTTGAACAGGAGATGGTCAGAGCAGGTTCGACTGCAGTAGTTATAAAACAAACAACAAGCTGTCAGTCTACTACATGTATGTCTACCTTAATAAATGATGACTTGCTATTAACTTTGTGACGTCTGTCAGTGTTGTTACTCAGCAGAACTGGACTACAGTGACAAGACAAAAACAAAGCAAGCAATGTCCGTCCGTTCATTCGCAGGTTGTGTACAGGTCGTCTCTGCTAATGTGCGGTGTAATGTCCGTGAACTGAGTGCGAATGTACCAGGATGTTTTTCTTTTAGTATGAGTTTTACGGCCCTTGCCAAAACAATAAGGTCATAATATAAGTGCCGAAGAATACATGTATTGCAAGAGAGTAACAGTAACATACACCCCCCCCCCAAAAAAAAAAAAGAAAAGAAGGAGGAGGGATAAGGACGATAGATGTTTGATAGGAAAGAAGGAGCAAACCACAGCAGAGCACCCGCCAACCACCCACGTACCAGGATGTGAGTGTGAGAACCAGCGGGCGTGTGTGGTATAGAGGTTAGCCACCTTGCCGTCGTTCGCAGAAGACCTTGCTTTGATTAGTTATTATTTACTGCTTCCCTCGCAGATGTTTCTACGATGAGCGTTTGTGAGGAGGGGTGTTTTTTT
>NW_004799469.1:7131-8990 GCF_000002075.1 Aplysia californica | reverse complement strand
ACACACACACACACACACACACACACACGCGCGCGCACACGCACACACAAACACATACACATAGACACATACGCACACACCTACACAATCGCACGACAATCGTACTCGCCTCTTTGGTGTTTGACGTCAAAGTTTCTAACATTTAGGCAACATCACACCTGTCAGATTATCACCTTTTTGGACCAATGAAACGCCATATTTCTGGACAGCCATTCACCGACGACGTTGACCTCGTGGAAGCCATGAAAGATTGGTCGAAATCCCTTTGACGAACAATTCTTCAAGGAGGGTATCTTCTCCGTGATCCAGCGATGGGAAAAATGCGTCCAGCAAGATGGTGATTGCATTGAGAAATAAAGCCCATGTTGAGGTATGATGTGTTAAATTTGTTTTATAATAGGACAAAGATTGTTGCTTTTTTGGACCTTTTCCAGTTTTCCTTGGAAGAGCACTCGTATCTACACCGTTGCTTGATTCTGTATTGAGATATTAACGTTCCTCTTTTGACTATGTTAAAGGGATTTCAAAATCGTCAAAATTTCAAACTCGCTTTTCTCGAAACTGTGAAAAATGGATGTAGTCACTTCTTGCGGCCAGCCGTCGAATAGGTGTAATAGGGGAGCCCATTGGCACAGTCGCGTCGAGTCGGGTCTGGTCAGGCCGGTTTGCTAGCCAGATTGAGGACGCAAAACAGCTATAGTGGCACACGTCGATCGCGCCCGTGGGTGGTTGGCGGGTGCTCTGGTGTGATTTGCTTCTTCTTTCCTATCAAACTTCCCTTTTTCTTTTTTATGTTTGTTACTCTCTTGTAACACATCTAATCTTCCGGTGCTCATATGATCATAATACGCAGTTGCGAGCACCGTAAAACCTCTACTAAAACAAAAACGATCGCGCCTGACATGTGGCCTCAAAAGCAAATTAATTGCGTTTGTTTTCAGCGACGAGTCAGGCGATCCACCAGACCCGACCCGATCCGACCCGATCCGACCCTATCCCATCCGCAATGGGCACCCTGTTTAAGGTACACTTAGACACAACAAAGTACAGACTTCAGCATAAGTTAAGGACAACTTGCAAATTTGTGCAAAATTCTCTCATGATTTCTGTGCTGCGCGCGGTGGGTTTTTTAAAAATAGTTTTAGTAGAGGTTTTACGGCATAAGGTCATATGAGCGTCAGAAGATTAGAGGTGTTACAAGAGAGTAACAAACATAAAAAAAGGAGGGGAGATAAGGGCGATAGATGTTTGATAGGAAAGAAAGAGCAAACCACACCAGAGCACCCGCCAACCACCCACCATGGTTGTTTTGCCCCTTTAGGTAGCTTTGCAGTACGCATTGTTAACCCATTCACAATTTCAATGCAAAAATAAATTTAAAAAATGAAACATTCTTTGCTGTCTTTTTTTCGGATTTTAACAAATCAGGTCTGTCTGTCAAGGTGGTCCTTAACTTAAGTTGAAGTCTGTACATTAGCAATATCGCCCACGTGTTGACGATTTGAAAATTCTTGTGGGCGGTGGGAATCATACAGGCAGGGGCGGTTTGTTAACTGGACAAGACCGCGGTGCCGGTCAGATTTTTTTCAGCTGGAATGTTGACAGGAGATTTTTTGCTGCTGATGATTTTCATCACCAAACAAACATGTTTCAACATTCATAAAGCACCTTGCCGATTTGAAGGCGCTCAAATAGAGAAGTGGGATTCACTGCTGTTTATTTGTCGGGACAGAGCCTCATTCCTTCACGTTTGTTATCGCCTCCCCTCCCATCAAGCCGTCACTTCGCGGAACTTCGTAGGCTACTACGTACGAAGCCAAACACACGGCGGGCTTTGGCCTAGCGATGACGTCAGTCCC
>NW_004799469.1:4605-5764 GCF_000002075.1 Aplysia californica | reverse complement strand
GTGTGTGTACACGTGGTGAAACACCAAACCAATGTTCCAGGATCTGGACAATAAAGATGTATCTTATCTTATCTTACCTTATGTAGGTGGGCAGTGCGAAAATGTTAATCTCTTCGAGGTAGCTAAAGTGATTGCTGGCTTTAAACAGGTCGACGATGTTAAATATTAAAATATTAAACTAGATCTAAGCACTGTTGTTTCACACGGCTTCAGGAGATAGTTTGCGTCATATAGTTAATCTTATATAATGAGGAATAACGATCATGTTCATAATTGGGCCTCACCTATGTCTGTAGTATAGCGGTTGGGCATTTTGCCGACTCCTGCAGTAGACGTGGGTTCGATTCCCGTCTGTGTGTGTTTGTGTGTGTGTGTGTGTATGAGTGTGTGTGTTTGTGTGTTTGTATATGTGTATGTGTATGTATTGTGTGACGTGTCTGTGTTTGTAAGTGTCCGTGCATGCGCGTTTGTGTATGTGTGTGTGCGTGAGGACAGGAGGTGGGTGGGAGTGGGGAAATATAATTGATTTTCTCAGTCTGTCTTCTGAGACGTTGAATCTCTCTCACCCAGGAGCTATTCTTTGGTTATTAATGCAGGGTCGAAGCAACCCGCTTCTGAAATGATCTAAATTGTGTCAACAAGGGCGTAAATATTCTACAAGTCTTCAAATAGAGCAACGCCTAATTGATCGCTTTTAAGCACAAGGGGGCTAACCCAGATTTAGGGGGTTTCCAGAAATCTTGACCTACACCAGAAGTGTTTAGTTATAAAGAAAATGCTTCTTGTCTTTTAAAGAAACTGAACAAGGGTCCAAAAACTTTACCTTCGATTTTCTCAAAACAGCATTTTTCGCGATAGCCCCCTTGTGCTTAAAAGCGACCAATTATGATTTGCCTTTGCTGACCCATAGATAGTTTAAGGGGAATCATTATTATTTCTCTCTCGTTCGCATCGCTTCTCTCGCTCCCCGAAAAGCACCGAACACCTGCTAACCCCCAACCCCCCCCCCCTCCCCTCCCTCACACACACACTCCCCAACAACCCCTTTTTTCTACCATGAAAAGAACAAAAATGCCCGGAGTAATTTTGCTTTGATTATAGAAAGATTACGTACGTACTTATTTCACAATGACGTCACATAACTCCCCAATCCGCCCCA
>NW_004799469.1:0-1108 GCF_000002075.1 Aplysia californica | reverse complement strand
TGTTGAAGAGCGCCACTGTAGCTCCATCCTACTTCTTTATTATCCTTCTACCTGGGGGTCTTTTGTCTCTGTGTGTTTGACTTGCTCTCCCCCAGCCATTAATCGTAATTTATTGTGCCGATGGCCTTCCTCTTACTCATACGAAAAAGCACTTTTGTATTTTGCGCCCAAGCATTCCTGTCCTACTTTAAAAACGTCAAAAAAAAAAAAGAAAAAAGGCGAACGAAAGTTGGTTGTTGGCGGGTGCTCTGGTGTGGTCTGCTCCTTCTTTCCTATCAAGCATCTATCGTCCTTATCTCCCCTTCTTCTTTTTTATGTTTGTTACTCTCTTGTAACACCTCTAATCTTTTGGCACCCATATGACCTTATGCAGTTGCGAGCGCCGTAAAACCTCTACTAAAACTAAAAACGAACGAAAGAAACAAAAAAGGAAGAAAAAGATATAAAGAGAAAAAAACACCTAAAAGTACAAAAGAAAAAAGAAAAAAGACCAAACCCATTGAAAAACGTCCTCTCACGACAGGAGGGGCATTTTCGTGCAGTTGGGCGTCTATCTTCGTACTAAAAAGAACCCCGAGTGCAGCGCTGTTGATTGTTCTTCTCCAAAAATGAAGTCACGAGGCGTCCGTGAAGTTTTTGTTTCGAGATAAGAAGAGTCGGCCGGAAGATCGGGCGGACACAGGACAGTATGTTCCGTTGTCGTGGGGCAGAGCCATGAGACCACCAGCCCGCTCCTAGATTCATTCTCCCACTCCCACGGGTTTTTTTCTTTTGAATTGTTTCATTTGTTTGGGGTTTTTTTGTAATTATTTTACGGCGCTCGTAACTGCATAATAAGGTCATATGAGCGCGTGGGACACATTAACTTAGACATTTTCAGCTTATAGGAAATTTCGAATTTTGCCCGGGCGGTGGCTGAAGCCTACTCTTATCGAATTTAGACCACCAAGGAATCTTTAACGTGCGCAACTTGCTCACGGGACCTCCGAGATTTTTCGCCCTTGTCCGAGAAGGCTAAGTGTAGATCTTTCCTACCAGAAGATCAGGGGTGTGGCTGAAAGACAGCAGTAAGAAAGGCTGCAGAAGGCGGCAAAAGGGGTGAGGGGGT
>NW_004799468.1:11304-13644 GCF_000002075.1 Aplysia californica | reverse complement strand
TGTGTGTGTGTGTGTGTGTATGTGTGTGCGTGCGCGCGCGTGTGCTTGTGGTTGTGGTTGTGGTTGTGTTTGAAAGTCATGGCTATAAAGAGGTGGAGAATGAGCAAAATCAAGTTCAAGATAGATGGACCAGTATATTGATAGATTTAAATGTTGAATGATTCCTTTTAAAATCGATTTCCTGGATATTGGGCTAATTGATTCGGGATTCTGGTGGCGTCGGTAGCCCAGTGATTAGGCTGCTTGATCAATAATCATGAGCTGCGGGTCGTTGGTTCGAGCCTCAGCTCGGTTCGGCGTTGTGTCCTTGGGAAAGACTTTAAACGAATTTCCCACTTGGCTCGGTCCTTTCGGATATGCACGTTAAACTCGTGCGTCCCGCCTCTTAAATTACCTAATAGTGTTGATAGGGGCGTTAAACCTTTACCATTTCACATCATCAGTGATTGGTTGATTAATTAATTGACAAACTTTTGGATTAAAATATAACACATTGATTTATTCCCTAACTGAAAGTTGAGTGATTGATTTATGCATAGTGTTCCTGGACAAATGGGCAGATTAAAAGTCAGCTAAATGTAATGGATCATCTTGTACATATATTATCTATAAAAGTCACGAACTTTTCATGTGAAAATGAAAGTCTCCCTTCCACGCTCTTTTAACACATTTTCGGTATAGTGCAAAGTATCGTGATAATTCTTCTTCTCTCATTTTGATTGTGCAAAATCTTTCTTTGGAAACGTTTTTCATCTTTTCTTGTGTAATAATCCATTGACTGATCTAACAGATTTCGATTAAAAAAAAAAAAAAGCAAAGACAAACTGAAGCAGCTTCTCCTGATCCCAGACCAAGGTAAACAACAAAACAACAACAGAGCTTATACGTACACTTTCTTACTCTGTTCTAAGAATAACATCAATGTTTTGCGTAATGTCAAAGTCAAAGCCCCCAAAAATGTATATATACTCCAAACAAAACTGATTGCAACTGCGTTGCTTGAAAAAGAGATCACCCAATGCCTTGAATAACGAATACTGATCCCGGAGGAGGGAGGAGAAGGATGTGGATGGGGGTGGAGGAAGGAGGGAGAGGGTGAGGTTGGCAGGTAAGTATAGTTTTTCTAGGGGTGGGGGATGGCAGCGGGTGAGATAGGCATGTAAGTATAGTTTTGCGGGGGGAGGGGGAAGGTGATGTGTGGAGTGTGGGTGGATGTACAGGTGGGTAAATTGTTGTTGCTGCTGCTTCTGCTGCTGCTTCTGGTCATGCTATTGCTGTTGCTGCTGCTGCTGCTGCTGTTATTGTTGTTGTATTCCTCGTTATTTAAATAATGTCAGCGATGGACGAACACACATTCCTCGTTATTGTTACAGCTGTGTT
Source organism: Aplysia californica (assembly GCF_000002075.1). Lineage (NCBI taxonomy): Eukaryota > Metazoa > Mollusca > Gastropoda > Aplysiida > Aplysiidae > Aplysia > Aplysia californica. Next base: position 12,264 of record NW_004799468.1, on the reverse strand, counting down.
TGTCATTTCTTTCCATGTGTGCAGTACGCAGAAGAGTGACCTGAGTTCGATTCCCGAGCGGGAAGAAAGTTTTTGTTTTGTTTCGAGTAACTCGGGCTTTCTGCTGGGATGTTGTATCCCTCTCAGCTCGGGTTGGCCCTGACAGGCAGGGTAAGGAGCCCACTTTCTAAATGATCTGAACTCTGTCGATGGGAGCGAAAAACACCTACATTAAAAAACCCAACAACAACCCATTAAAAAGTCATATTATTCTTTGGCTTACAGGATGATTAGAAGTAGAAATATGACTTTAAAAAAGTGGCAAGGAAAGGGACACACCTTCAGAAAGCACAGCCGAAGCTTCTCAATACAGTCGCGGCAGTGGAACCCACATGGAGCACGAGGCAGGGGTAGGCAACGGGAAACATGGAGGAGATGTGTGGAAAAGGACATGAGAGAGATGAAGTTCACTTGGAACGAGCTGGGAAGGATGGCCCAGGACAGACATAAATGGAACGAGTTCGAATGTGGACTATACCCTGTTCGAGGTGAAAGGCATTGCTGATGACAATAGGATGATTAGACCTTACCCAAAGACCTCATATGGCGCTTACCCACTCTCCAAAGTTCTTAAATATGGATTTTACTTCAGGTGTTCATTCGGATGTTATACTTCCAGTCTTGGCATGTTCTCAAAGATCCTCACATCTCGACAAAATGGTCTTCATATATCATTGTATCATTCAAACCCACATTATCCCTGATTAAAGGAAAAGTTGTTCATTGATTTAAAGGTTTGACAGACACGGCCCTAAAGAGGTCATTGGGCCATGTTATTTTGCATCAGACACGAGGACAAGCTTCATTTTTTATTATAATCGTACTCAGATGGTAGGGACCTTTTTAAGGTGCTGACTTGGTAATCCATACGTGTGTGTGTGTGTGTGTGTGTGTGTGTGTGTGTGTGTGTGTGTGTGTGTG
>NW_004799468.1:8441-10102 GCF_000002075.1 Aplysia californica | reverse complement strand
TGCTGCTGCTGCTGCTGCTGCTGCTACTATTACTACTATTTCTACTGCTACTGCGACTACTAATACTCCTGCTGTTCATGATGATAATGATGGTGGGAGATGACAACGGTGGGTGGCAGTGGTAGTGGTGAAGATGATGGTGGTATCACATCCATGGTGACAATGACACTGATGATGATGATGATGATGATGATGATGATGATGATGATGAAGATGATGATGATGATGATGATGATGATGATGATGAACTACAGCACTTACAACGACGACGACAGCATCAGTACAGATGACGACAAACATTACTTAAAAAATCAATTCCTTTAACGAGGTCAAATCATTAAATTCCGCTGTTAATTTCCCCAGGACAGCCTCCTGTATTACTACCAAGCACTTATGCAAACAGAAATTCCTGAGAAAACCTTCTGCACGTGACTTGGTCAATCGTGGGATCCGACAATCAATTCTCCCTCTCCCTCCTCCCCCAAAACCACCACCCCTCCCCTAACCACCAACCACTGATGAAACATTTATCAATCTCACGGCTCACCTAGAAAGGATGACACCATAATAAAACCCTTCTGACTCTCGTTTTGTCTCGCTCGTTCGGATTGGTCAATCAACAGGATATGGCGCACAAAGGAATCGATGAAACCAATCTGCGACCCTTTTACGTCGTCCGGAGCTTACTCACAGCTTGCGGTTAGTCGGAGTTGGTTACGTCAAAAATACGTGTGAAGTCTTTGGTAACCAGTATTTTGGGGATCTCGCAACTGAATACAAGTTGCTGCGTCAAGCTTAAGTCGAATTGGAATGATAATATAACTAAGCTACTTCAGAGGGGTCTAAATAGATACGATAAGATAAGATAATATTTTATTATCCCAGAGGGAAATTTTCTTTGGCTGAACAGCACCGTAAAAACACATTGACATGCAGGTATACATAAACATTTTAGTTATATAATATTACTCTAATTAAAATTCAATATATGAAAAGAGAAGTTAAGTCGACAAAATGTTCATTCACATCAGATGTATCATTCAGCCACATGCAGGAATTAAATTACAAGACCTTTGGAGTTGTATAGATACATGCTCTAAAGAGCAACACACACCTATGCTCATTCTGACAACAGCCCTAAGCTAGATGGTAAAAAACGAGCATGGAGTCTTTCTTGTTTACGGTCAGCTTAACTAAGGGTATATTTTTGTGGATCGTTTGAGGGCGCCGCTGGTAAGTCCTGTTCCTGATCTTTTCCTCAAAGTATGTCTCTGTTTGCCTGTCTTGCTTTCTCCGTCGACTTAATGAGAGAGTTCTTGTGTCGGTGTGCTTCTCTTTGCTCAGACTCCAAAAAGTACAATTTCATTAGAGTCGTGCGGACATGCCGAATTGGTTGATTTTGAGAGGCTTCACATATCTTATTATGCGGGTTGTTGGCGGGTGCTCGTGTGTGGTTTACTCCTTCTTTCCTATCAAACATCTATCGTCCTTATCTCTCTTCCTTCTATTTTGTGTGTTTGTTGCACTCTAGTAACACTTCTAGTCTTGGGCAAGTGCCGTAAAAATCTTACTGAAGCTAAAACTAAAACTAAGAAAAGCAGGATTAATGAAAATAAGATGTCGCTGGTTGCGTTCAACCTGATGGCGGGGAAGGAGAAGGG
>NW_004799468.1:6764-8020 GCF_000002075.1 Aplysia californica | reverse complement strand
AGGTAAAAATGTTGGGTTGTTTTTTGTTTTTGTTTTGTTACTATTTGTTTGGGTTTTTTTTGCTAGGAGATGGGGTACCTAAGGCTGAGTGAGATTTTTCTATAACGTCATCGTTATCGTCTCCATGTATCCTTTGACATGTCAGAAAGCCTCTGTGTAGTTAACGAATTTTTGTTTCGTAAAATCAAAGAAACTGTCCCCGTCATATTATGCACCCCGCACAATTTAGCAATATGTGATCATTTTTTTGCATAATTGCTGATCATTTTCCTTTATGATTCTTTGTTATCATTAACAGAATCGCATAATTTCACGTTTTTGGGCTCAGTTTGCATAATTTCAGAATTTCTTTTTCATAAAACCGCGGGGACAGAAGAAATATATCGGTACTTTGAATGAAAATAAGGACAAAGTTGACAAAATCCTAACTTTAGAAATGATTACGACCCCCCCCCCCCTTCCACACTCACACAGACATACAAGGTATCTGCCAAACACCTTTAACTGCAAAACGTCTTCAGGCGTAACAAAAATATGTTTTCTCTACTAGATCTATTAAAAAAACCCAGTATGCCGCTGGAAAAATTTTGAATCAGGAAATAATATAATATCCACACACCATAATATATAATGCCTTCAGCAGAATCAGAAACCATTTTATAAGATGAACATTTATTTAGTTTATTGAATAAGACGAGCAAGTAGCCAACCCCCCCCCCCCCAAAAAAAAAAAGGAAAAAAAAAGAAGAAAAACCCTAAAGAGTCACAAAATTTCGTTTTCTTTGGAATGAAGTGTTGAAACATCCAGGTGCGTGATGCAAACCTTTTCCGCATCTCCCCGATTTCATCTTACCAGATTCCTGACGAGTTTTTCACCAACCGGGTCAAAATCGAATTGAACGTGAAGCATCTCGTTATCTCTGCTGTTTCCGTTTCTCGATAGAAAAGGAAGATAAAAAGAGCGAAAAAATTACAATAACGAAAGAAATCTCCCCGAAAATGCAACGCTTGATTGACGGCACGAACGAAGGAGGAGGTTTGGTGGTACGCTTTCTTTGCTTTTCTTTTTTTCAAGCAGCTTTCCTTCCGTTACCGTCTCAAGATCACATTCCATCTTATTCTCTGTGTGTCTGTGTCTGTGTCTGTCTGTGTCTGTGTCTGTCTGTGTCTGTGTCTGTGTCTGTGTCTGTCTGTGTCTGTCTGTGTCTGTGTCTGTGTCTGTGTCTGTGTCTGTGTCTGTGTCTGTGTCTGTGTCT
>NW_004799468.1:4084-5368 GCF_000002075.1 Aplysia californica | reverse complement strand
CTCTCTCTCTCTCTCTCTCTCTCTCCCTCTCTTTGTTGTTTATGTTTTCCACTCTCATTATCTTGCGTAGTCTCCCGACGACGTGTCCACTGTTAAGGTTTCTCTCTAAGGCTTCATCTACTTTTGTTTTGAACGATGTTTGTCATCGCTTGACCCACTTTTCAGAAGACTTGCTGCCCGAACTGACACAAATTGCGCTTCGTTTTACAAGTTATGTTTTTGACAATACTGCTTCAGTTCTGTTACGAGTCGGTTTCGGTATTTTGAGTGGTTCAATCTTCATGTTGATGATCACGCATCCTAACCGAGTCGATTCCACCGTAAAAACAGATAAAGTAATTTTTTAATATGATGTAGGCCTAGAACGGAATGATGGGGTGTACAGTTTGCCGTGATATCTTTTCAGCACTTGAATTGTGCAGTTTTTCGATCTGAATGGTAAACTTATCTCTTTTCAAGTTATCCCCGCTCCTCCCATACGCACTCGCACGTGCACATACGCATAAAGAGCTGTAGTTAGATAGATACACATACACATTATGTACAGAGACAAACAGACAGAGAGATGGACAGATATGTAGAGAAAGAGAAAAAGTGAAAGAGAAAAAGGGGCGAGAGAGAGAAAGAGAGAGAGAGAAGGAGAGAGAGAAGGAGAGAGAGGGAGATCCAGAGAGAGAAAGAGAGAAAGAGAGAGAGAGAGAGGGAGAGAGAGAGAGAGAGAGAGAGAGAGAGAGAGAGAGAGAGAGAGAGAGAGACCCTTTTTCTTTCTTTTTACTTCAATACATTCTAGTTATTCACTTTCTCTGGCGCTATAGATCTATTTCTCTTCGCTTTTCTTTCTCTCATTTTTTTCCCGCTTTTCTAAAAGAAGTGTCCCCTGTTACTTTTCATTTCTCGAACAATCTTTCTCTCTAACCTTAAAAAAAAATTCCCTCTCGTTTTCCCAAGTGTGTGGTTGGTGGGTACCCTGGTGTGGTTTGCTCCTTAATATTAATTTCCAATCAAACATCTTTCGTCCTTATCTCTCCTCTTATTTCTATTTTTTTCTTTGTATGGAGCACCTCTAATCTTCGGCACTTATATGACCTATTTGTGTTACACGTGCTGTAAAACTCTTTCTGTGTGTGTGTGAGTGTGTGTGTGTGTCGCGTGCATGAATATTTTTCTTACATGCATTTATGTAAAGCGCCTAGAGCTGTGTTTACACGGGAGTGGGCGCTATAGAAATGATCTTCATTATTATTATTATTCTAAAACTAAAAGAAGTTTTCCCCCCATGATTCA
>NW_004799468.1:0-3746 GCF_000002075.1 Aplysia californica | reverse complement strand
TGGTTAACAGAGAGATGGGGAAGTTAGAGGAGAGGAGAGGGGAGAGAGAGAGAGAGAGAGAGAGAGAGAGAGAGAGAGAGAGAGAGAGAGAGAGAGAGAGAGAGAGAGAGAGAGGGGGGGGGGTAGAGATGTCCCGTAAATGTTTCATAGGGACACGAAAGAAAGAGAAATGTGAACAGGTGTTCTCAGTACGATTCTCGTAACTACCCTGCTCCCTTCACGTGAAGAATCTGGGACTGTCCCCTTGGAGAAATTGGACCATTAGTGCCAAATTGAGTTACTTTTAAATTTAGCCCCTTAGAAATTGATGAATCAACTTTTTAGGTGGAGTTTGTACAATTTTGTTAAAAATGGAATAGTAAAAATAGTTCGGTAGACTCGAACAAAATTATGGCATAAATAGGAAATGTGTAAATCTGACCCCAGTGTCAATTTTCGGGCGATATCTCCGTTCTTAGATTGTGAGAAGTAACTCATTTTGTCAGCACGCCTCACATTAGTTTCATAAGTAACAATACACATCCTCAATATTGACCTTATCATAGTTTTATATTGTCTAAAGCTAACACATCACATCATCATGCTCATAAGATAAACGCCTTCTAAGTCATTTTAGCTACTTTGAGAAAATGAAAAAACTAAACAAAAAACGCGCAGTTTCTTTCCTACAATTGACTCAAAGGAAAGCTTGAATTTTGACACCCTCAATTGATTCATGTTTTGGATTGTTCTTTTGTCTAAATGAAGTATAATATTACCAAGCTGGCCCTGCTCGCCATTTCAGAACTAAAAGCTGCAAACCGGCCAAAAAATAATATAGGTTAATAATTATCTTATGCGCGTGATGACATGCACCACGTTGTACTACTAATCAAATGACGTCATTTTGATAGATGACGTCATTTTGAACGGACCTGGCGAGGGAGGGAGGAAAGGGAAACACGAGATCAAACTCTTTCGGTTCATGTTCTTGTTCTGTATCTCTCCACTTTTCTGTCTTATTCTTTTTGTTTCACCCTTTATTATTTGATATTTCGTGCCCTGCGCAGAAGAACTTGTTTATTTATCTATCATGCCAAGCTCTGATTCGACAAACAGAAACACGTTTAAAAAACATTTGAAGCAGGGTAGAAACCAAAAAAAAAAAAAAACCCAGAAAAAAAATCACCAGGAAAAAAAAACAACAAACAAAAAACAACAAAAAACTAAACACGTTTCTTGAACCTTCAAAGTAGGAGCTGATGGATCGCCAAGACTTCAAACTTTTGGAAATCTCGAAATACTCAAGTTTAACGCCTTCCATCTGTGCACTTTTCCAGCGGCCCGAGCAAAACAGATGGTCGGGGGAAGGGGGGCACAGTGTGGTGGTAGCCTTTTAAATTCTTTTAAAAAATTAATGTGGGTGTTTTTACACCTCCATCAACTCAATTTAGATCATTTAGGAGGGGTGGTTCGACCAAACCAATCAGGACCTGCCCAGGCAGAGAGGGATACACACAACAAACCTGCAGAAAGAACGACATGATACTCGATGAAGTTTCTTCCCACGCACCAATCGATCTCGGGTCTTCTATTTGCAACGGCTAAGCGTTTAACCCTTACACCACAGACACTTGTGCTGTGATCTGATAAAACGCATTTTTCTCAAAATCAAGGTTTCGAGATAATTGCGAAATGTTGTTTTTGTTTGACTATCCCACATAAAGATATATCTCATTTACCATGACTAAACCAAATTTTTATCGAATTTGAGCTAAAGACAAACAAAAAAATAAGAAGATTGCATTTTATCAGACCACTCTTGACATGTGCTGGCTGTTTGCAGAAGGTTTCGGGTACTACATGTGAGGTGTGCTGACCAAATGAGTTACTTTTTAAATTTTAGCGCTTTGGAAATTGATGCATCAACTTTTTAAGTGGAGTTTGTACAATTTGTAAAAGTGGAATAGTAAAAGACATGGTAGACTTGAACCAAATTTTGGCATCGATTGGAAATTTGTAAATCTGACCCCAGAGTCCATTTTCGGCCAACATCTCAGTTCTTGGATGATGAGAAGTAACTCATTTTGTCAGAACGTCTCTCATATCTCTGAAGACGAAACAATCAACATAACAAATAAATTGTTGAGAGGGGTAGATCTCCATGCGGGAAAATGCGCAGACAGGCATCTCATGTGCACGAACAAGCATAACCAAGACACGGTGAAATCAGGCGCTCGTCGATTTATGTGCGCATTGAGTTACTGGTATAATCTTATAACCTGTTCATTTGTCTTGCTTTTGATGAAAAAAAAAATACTCATCTTATCTTGTACATGTGTCGATATGTTTGCGATTGAAAGTAAAAAAAAAAAAGTTATTGAAAGAGTTTTACGGCACTTGTAATTGAAAGAGGTGGAAGTAGCCTCGTGTCAGAGGTCAAACTAGCGAAAAAAATGGCAGTCATGTATTTGGTAACTTCTGAAGCTGAATAGCCTTGAGAAACTGCAAATTTACTTTTTTTGTGATTTTCGTCAACGTTTTACAGTAAAATCCAAGCAGGAATGTGTTTTTAAATAGACTTAAAAAGTGTAGAGCCCACAATCAAGAAATGCGAGAAAAATTGCCCAACCGGGGGGAAATTGTCTTTTTCTTCAATTTCATTATTTCAGCAAGCAATTGGTTTCCTCACGATTTCACACATTATTTATCCGTTAACAAACGCATGGAAAAACCAATAAGGGGCGCTAATTTGCTAACCCACGAGCTCACGTGAAAGATGGCCACAAAAACTGTCGGCAGCATTACTTTGCTGGATACTGTCGTACTCAGAATTTACGGTGAAAACATTTGTGTACTACAGAGGCAAGCAAGCCCTGGCAGCTGAAGCGAGGTGCGATCAACAAGGCAGACAAGACGCATGTGTTTGTCAGAACTTATGAATTCGGTCACCTCTTTCCTCTTTGTGTTTCCTCCCCCTCCCCCGAACACATGCATAATATACACATACACAAGCACAAAACGAAAGTTATTCAACATTAATTTGGTGACAGAAATCTCAATCAGCGCCAAAGCAGCGAGAAGAAATAAAAATTATACATATAATTTCGGGTGTTTGTCAAACTTCGAAGCTTCCTGAAGTTCCCTAATATCTCGATATCCATCTTAAACGATAAAAAGAATTGATACTGACAGAAAAAACCCCCCGGCGCAAAGTAATTGGTCGCTTTTAAGGACAAGCGGGCTAACCTAAATTTCGGGGGTTGGGGGGGTATTGACCTACACCAAAAGTGGATATTGCCCTACCTGTAGGAGAAATTTGGTTTCAGTAGTTTGTATTTGTTTGGTTAAAGAGAAAACTGTCCCTGTTTTTTTTGGGGTTTTTTAAAAGCTGAATAAGGGGCAAAAACGTACAGCATTTTTGGGATAGCCCCCTTGTGCTTAACAGGGATCAATTACGAGTCCGGTAGCCTAACCACCAGGCCACCGACGCCACACCGATTCTGCAATCACAATGTGAACCCGATACCCAGACTCCGGTGTCCATCTATGCTCTAATGGCCACATCCGGGCATCGTTCACGAGCTACGTCACAACAATGGCCGCATCTGCGTAGACAAGGGGTGATAACCAGGTCCATCAGAGCCCTGTCTTAATGCCTCCATGTTCCATATCGCAGGCTGGTTGTTTTTTTTCCTCGAGGATAACCTGGTGGTCGCTAATTGGTGGGATGTAAGGAGAGAGAGAGAGAGAGAGAGAGAGAGAGA
>NW_004799467.1:11796-13665 GCF_000002075.1 Aplysia californica | reverse complement strand
TTCCTCCTTTTCCTCCTTCTCCTCCTCTCTCTTTCTTTCTCTATCTGTGACCTTCTCCCCCTACCCCCCCAAAAAAAAAATTAAACAAAACCAAAAGGAAATCCCAAACCCAGACACCAGATGCGATGCCCATCAGATAATGTGTTCCATCATCGTGGTATCGATCCCGGCACTATTTGTCATCGCGATCTATGACGTTTGTACGTATGCCTCAGCACGTTGTCTACGTGAGCTCGTGACGTATCGATGCCTGTTACAGTTGACTCTGTGACGTCATTGTGGTGTGCTTGTCGTCGGGCGTTTGTTTTGATTGTTTGGGGAAAGGGATGGGCGGTTTGATGGGTGGGTGGTTGGCGGGTGCTCTGGTGGGGTTTGCTTCTTCTTTCCTATCAAACATTAATCAGCTTTATCTCCCGTCCTTCTATTTTGTGTTTGTTACTCTCTTGTAGCACCTCTAGTCTCCGGCACTTACATGACCTTATTGCGTTGCATGTTCCGTATAACACTCACTAAAACAAACAAAAAACTAAAAACTGATGGCGTCGGTGGTGGGTGAGGAGAGCATAAGGAGATGGGGGTAGAATGGGTAGTGGTGTGGGTAGTTTAGGGGGGGAGAAGGGGGTGGGTGTGGCGGAATTGCGGTGGATGGTTATTGATCTATTTCATTTAGTTACACATTAAGAACGTAGGGTCGTCATTTCTCTATTTCTCTCATCATTTAAATCTGAGGGGTTTCGTTTGGGGTTTCTTTTGGGTTTGGTTTTTTTTTTTGGCCATGTTATCAAGAATCCTGTTGCATGGTTACAACATCACACCACGCATCACGCCGTGTGTAAAAGAGTCCCCCAACTCTGGCTTCGCTCGCGCCGGCAGACATCGGAACTTGTCTGTGACAAGCGACCATCATGCTCCCTTCTGACCAGTTCCGGAGACAGAGTTATCTACCTTGGCGCCGTGAAAGGGGAAGCAATTCCCCGCGACCTGGGCCGCTCCTCGGCGCTCCTCGTCAAAGCTCGGTCGGGACATGATTTCTCCATTTGCGCCGTCTCTCGTCTGCTCAATCTCTGGCCGGGCCTGACGGAGGGCCTGATCAGATTGTGTTTGAGTGCCTGATAATGCGTGTTGGGAGCAGTGGGGGGCTCCCTCCGGGTGCTTGCTGCTCGTGCGGAGGGAGGGAGGGAGGGAGGGATGCTACTAAAGGAAGGAGGAGAGATAGGTAGAAAGAAAATAAGACTGGAGCAGAACAAGAACAACTGAAAGAGAGGAAGAAAGATTATGGGAAAGGACAAGTAGAAAGACTGGAAGAGAATCAAAAGAAAGACTCAAAGAAAGAGACAAAGAAACAGAACGAGAAAGAAGGATAGATAGAAAGAAAGACTGGAAGAAAAACAAAGCAAGATGGAAAGAAAGAGGATCACCAGCGTTGGCAATAGTGTGGACGTAGATGATACCAACTACAACAGCAGGAGCACTATCACCACCACCACCACCACAACAACAACGACAACAACAACCACAACAACAATTTAAAAAATAACAATAAAAACAACTACAACACTAACAACAACAACAAAAATAAAAAATAACAGTAACAACAACAATAAAAATAACAGCAACAACAAAACAACTATAAAATATGCATAACATACTTCAAAACCCATTACAAGAATGCCTGCAACCTCTTCATACAAGTAAGTGTTGTTCACTATACGTCTATTTGTAGTGCAAATATAAAAACGTTTTCGTGTCAAGCTCTTAAATGATAGCAACGGTGATAGTTAAATGGTTTTTTTTAGGTCAAGTTAAAAGAGGAGAACAGATTTCCGAGGAGGAACAAAGAGGGTTGAAGTCCGATCTCTGATCCCCCCC
>NW_004799467.1:5580-6783 GCF_000002075.1 Aplysia californica | reverse complement strand
TCTCTGTCTCTCTCTCTCTCTTTCTCTCTTTCTTTCTTCCTCTCTCTCTCTCTCTCTCTCTCTCTCTCTCTCCCTCTCTCTCTCCCTCTCTTTTTCTCTCTCTCTCTCTCCCCTTCTTCCTCTTCCTCTCTCCCCCCTCCCCCCACTCTCTCTAACGAATATTACTTCTATCTCTCACATGCTCGCACTAGCTTTTTCAATCATTAAACTTTCTCTACGCGGCATAATGTATCCATACAACAAGACACCTTGAAGAGGATTTATTTATTTATATTTTTGTAGTACTCGCTTACTCGCTCTCACATTTTTACACCGTACAACTTTTTACCTCTTGTGTTGGCCGTGAGGCTGTGTGCATTCAACAAGACACCTTGAACTTGAAGAAGATTCTTTTGGGTTTTGTTGTTGTATTCGCTTACTTGCTGGCACTTTTTTTTACACCGTACAACGTTTTTTTAAAAATCTCCGCGTTGACCGTGAGTGGGTGGTTGGCGGGTGTTCTGGTGTGGTTTGCTTCTTCTTTCCTATCGAACCTCTGTCGTCTTTATCTCCCCTTCTTCTTTTTTTAAAGTTTGTTACTCTCTTGTAACTCCTCTAATCTTCTGGGCGCTCATATTATGACCTTATACAGTTGCAAACGCCGTAAAACCTCTACTAAAACCAAAGAGGCTGTACTGTCTTTGCTAAAACTAAAAAGTTGGCGTGAGGCTGTGTGTCGCACGTCGCCAGCCCCTGTCTCGGTCCCCGCCTTGCGTGAGGAACCGCCACATTTTGCTTTCACCCGCCAAATTAATGGATTGTGTCAGCGGGAGAGAAATAACCGGCCAATCAAGCCACGGGTCAAAGCCAGGTTGCGCCAAAAGAGGACGTGCTGTGCTGTTTTTACCCGCCAAAGTTGTGGCGGGAACTGCCAGGCCAGTCACTCCTCACGTCTGCTGACATTCAGGGGGAGATAATTAACTACTTTTGTGTCGCTTCTCGTTTCGTCTGATCTTACCTTATCTTGTCTCGGCGTATCTGAGCTTACCGTGTCTTATTTTGTCTTATCTTGTCTTACTTCGCCTTATCTTGTCGTACTTTATATTACCATATCTCTTCTCTCACCTTATCTGATCCTATCTTGTCTTTTCTTATCTTGTCATTGATCGTTGCTCTGTCTTTTCTCTTTTCTCTTTTCTTTTTTCTTTTTTTTTTTGGGGGGGG
>NW_004799467.1:0-958 GCF_000002075.1 Aplysia californica | reverse complement strand
CCTCCCCCCTCTCCAACCCCAACCCCTCCCCCACCCTTTGTTCACCTCTTGACCACCAGCCTTATCTCTCCCCGTTGTTCTTCAAGGCTCTCACCCAGTCTGGTCACAAAGAGAACAAACAGGTCGGATCTGTCGATATAAACGAACATAAATTTCCCTCTCTGCCGTCTTCTTCTCTTCCCCCTTTCGTAACACAACAACAACAACAGCAACAACAGCAACAACAACAACAACAACAACAGCAACAACAACAGCAACAACAACAACAAAAGCAGCAGCAGCAGCAGCAGCAACAGCAAGAATATTAAAAACAACACTAATAGCAACAACAACGATAGCAACAACAACAACAACAACAACCACGGCGATAACGACGACGACCACAACGAAAACAACAAGAACAGCCACAACAACAGTTTCCACAACAAGAACAGCAGTAATAACAACATTAACAGTAACAACGAACCTATGCTGAGGACCACATTATGAATAGATTATTATGATACAGGAAATTAAATTCTTCTTTTTCACGACGTCTTCGCTGTCTTTGCGTGCTATTTTCTTCGTAGGCGCAGTAATTTTCGTCTTGTCATAATTCCTTCTGGAAAAAAACAACCGTATTTGTGTGGGTGGTTGGTGGGTGCTCTGGTGTGGTTTGCTTCTTCTTTCTCATCAAACATCTATCGTCCTAATCTCTCCTCCTTCTTTTTTTGTGTATTTTACTCTCTAGTTGCACATCTATTCTTCGGCACTTATATGACCTTAATGTGTTGCAAGTGCCGTAAAACTGTTACTAAAACTAAAACTAAACCCTTATATGTGTATGTCTTGTAGTGAGGCTCTAAGCTCACAGAGCCTCACAATGAACTTTTTCGTCTCAGGATCTGGTTGTCTCCGTCCCATGAAACACACAGACACGCACAAACACACACTTTCCCACACACCTCACCTCTCTCTC
>NW_004799466.1:12537-13668 GCF_000002075.1 Aplysia californica | reverse complement strand
AGAGAGAGAGAGAACTTTTTCGATCTGGGCTCCTAGCATTGACGATACATACCCACTGACCCGGGCTAGAATCGACTTGATTATCGTGATTGATATCACCAGTATTACGATTTTTGTTCTTATGGCTTTTCAGTGACTTGAGCTTTCCAACGGATTCGCCTGCAGGATTTTGAACAAAAGACAGAACCAGACAAAAGCCGAAGAGAAAAAAACGACGGTTAATGATTTTTTCCTGACGTGCAAACAACCCGGAACATATATATTATAAGCACAATTATGCTGTGATCAAGACTGGGAAAGGATTTACAGCAAAGAGTTTCTGTGGCTGTGGAATTGTTTGTGTGGTTTGATTCACAGGAACGAAAAGAGATCTCAAGTCTTTCCTTCTGGAGGGCCCTGAAACTCGTGGATCATGTACTCGTGTACGTAAGCAATAGGGTCGTGGCACGACGCGGGGGAATCAGGCGCTCGTCAACATTTGGGCATATTGTGCAGCTATTGGTATCGTCTTAAAACGTGTCTATTTGCCTTGCTTTTAATGGAATAAAAAAGATCCTTCTATTCTTAAATATATATATAGCTGCAAATGTTTGGTGACCGCTATAGATTTGATCAACATTTTTTTCGGTATAAATTAACACATAAAATGGACATAAAACACGTTAAGCAATAAAATAAAAATTAATTAAAAATTGCCAAACCAGCACAAAAATGCCTATTTCTCGGATTTCATTTTTTTGACGAGCGCCTGATTTAACCGTGATGCCTCACACGTCGTTGTTGTTGTTCCTTCTTATCGTCTTGTATTGATCTTAGAGAGTGTGAATAGAGTGATATAATATATAACACTGATAGTGCACACGTATTTTCTCCATATATATAAAAGACATGACGCTTCCAGGAAAATTCTCTCTGCGTTGCTTCCTTGTTGAAAAGGACGAGTTAGGGTCCTTTAGATTGTCGCATTGCTTTCGCAAACGAAACGTGGAAGTTTAGCTGTTTTTTTTTCTGGGTTTTTCTTTGGTGCTTTTAGCTTAGCATTTGCAATATGTGCCATATAAGTGCCAGAGATTAGAGGTGTTACAACAGAGTAATGTACGAGGAAAAGAAGGAGGAGAGATAAGGACGAGG
>NW_004799466.1:9999-11020 GCF_000002075.1 Aplysia californica | reverse complement strand
AATTTTTCGGTCGCTACCCGGATTCGAACCCGGGACCTTTGAATGAGAGGCCAACACTTTAACCTCTAGGCCACGAGAGCCCCGTAGGTAGTTTACTAAGCCAGGGTTATAGCGAATGTTTCTTCTTCTTCCAGTGTCAGGTCTGGAGCAGACATTGGCGATCCTGGTATGGGGCAATTCCACACCCCCAGTTACAGCCCTTTGAACAAACGGAGATCTTTTTTGACATTCAGCTTTGAACATTTGTGAGGCAGCGCGGTGGAATCAGGCTCTCGTCAATTTTTGGGCATGTAGAGTTATTGGAATCATCTTAAAGCTTTGCTCACTTTTCTATATTTGGATAAAAAATATCCATTTATCTTGAATACAAGCTGAGATATTTGCGAATGAAGGAGGGGGTCACCTGTTTTCAGAGGTAAAATAAGTGAGAAAATGGCCGCCTAAGATAAGTTATTTCCTAAGCTTAAGAATCGGTGGTAGCTGAAAATTGAAATTTTTGTGTGCCTTTAATCAACACTTTTAAGAAAAATCCACACAGAAATGAGTTCTTTAATGGGCATGAAAGGTGTTGAGCCAAAAAACAAAAATTAAAAAAAATAAAATTCACAAACCTGCGGAAAAATGCAAGTTTCTTCATTTTGATTATTATGACGAGAGCCTGATTCCACCACGCTGCCTCACGTTTGCTTCTGTTTTCCACGTCTAATTTTTCAATTCAGTTTTCATTTCTTGTACCGTATGTCTGTCTTTTTATTTTGATTTGGCATGTGTGCTCATGTGGGTGTAGAATTGCCCTGCAATATGAAATGTTTAATTAAGTCGAAAAATGGAAGTAAGGGGATGATGATATAGTAGAACTGACATTACGTTTAGTTTCCTAGTTTATCAGAGCCAAAGTAAAACTGTTGTGAAGGATGTGTCCTCTTTCTACATAAAGTAGCTTCTAATCTATAACACTAGTCTCACAATCCTATTGACAAGTATGGTGTGGAATTCTTTTTGTCTGTTGTCTGTCTTTAGG
>NW_004799466.1:8930-9824 GCF_000002075.1 Aplysia californica | reverse complement strand
TATTTTTGTTTTGATTTGTTTGTTGTTGTTGTTGTTGAAATGTAAATATATCGACAGTTGTAGCGACCATACCGCTGAATGACGTGACGGAGTTTTAAAGAGTCAGTTTTAAAGGTACAAAAATAATACATGTAATAAAGATCGCTTAATGGAGCACACGGCTTAGTGGATCTTTTATGCACTTCACTATAAAAAAAGATTTAGAATAACATTGCACGCATACTGACTGGCCAATTCAATTAACAACAGTTCTTTCAAATACGTAATAATTATAGATCTACACCCGTACTCTGACAAAAGAACACATGCGCACCCCCCACCCCCCAAACAAACAAACAAACAAACAAAACAACAACAACAACAAAAAACAATCACTGTTGCTAATGCTCACACTTATTGTTGAAAGGAGATTCAAAGTAGTTAGAGGGTGGGGGTGGTTGGCGGGTGCTCTGGTGTGGTTTGCTTCTTTTTTCCTATCAAATATCCATTGTCCTTATCTCTCCCCTTATTCTTTTTTTATGTTTGCTACTCTCTTGTAACGCCTCTAATTTTCTGGCGCTCATATGACCTTATTATGCAGTTGCGAGTTGCAAGCGCCGTAAAACCTCTGCTAAATCTAAAAACTAAACTAAAAGGCAGTTAGAGGAAGCAGTTGTCGATAATGAACTATCTACAATTGAAAGAACATAAAATACAAAAAAGAAAAGATACAAGTACAAGTAAAAGGCACAGTTGTAACTTGTCTTTTATTCACGGGCCGTAACTTTCCAGAAGGAAGATCCGCGCAAGCTGTTCAAATGTCTTATATCTCCATAAAGCAAAATGTACCAGGAAAACAAAATAAAACAAAACAAAACACACACACACACACACACACACACACACACACACACA
>NW_004799466.1:6379-7981 GCF_000002075.1 Aplysia californica | reverse complement strand
TCTGGCGTGGTTAACCTATCAAACATATTTCGTCCTTATCTACCCCCCTTTTCTCTGTATGTTACTCTCTTGTAACAGTGAATGGTTGGCGAGTTTTCTGGTGTGGTTTGATCATTTTTTCCCTATCAAACGTCTATCGTTTTGATATCCCTCTTTTTTTCTTCTTTGTACCTTACTCTCTTGCAACACCTCTAATCTTCGACACTTATATGACTTGCTTGTGTTGCAAGCGCCGTGGAACTCTTACTAGAGCGATACAAAAAGTACCATTGTTGAGCTCCGTAAAACCTTACTACAACAAACAATTGTGGGGCTCCGTTACTTCACACAGTGAGTCAGCGAAGTGGAAAAATGGATTACAAACAACACCGGTTCCCAAACCGCGGCGAAAGAATTCTTTAGGGGGAGTTGGAATGTGGCCATATATATCCCTCGACCACCCCACCCACGGCGGCTTACAGCACGCTATAATTCTCTGACTCTATAACTCTCTGACTCTCAGACCGGCACGCACACTTCATAGATTTATAGCTCAATAAATATCCTAGATCGTGCACGCAGACGTACTTCCGGGTCACTTTAGAGAGCGGTATTTTTAGTTTTAATTTTAGGAGGAGTTTTTCGGCACGTGCTACGCGATAAGGTTATATAGGTGCCCCCAAGATTAGAGGTTGTTTCAAGAGAGTAATAAACACACACACACACACACACACACACACACACACACACACACACACACACACACACACACACACACACACACACATACACAATAAAAAAGGAGAGGTGCGGAAGACAGATGTTTGATAGGAAAGAAGGAGCACTCTTTGATCACTGCCGTAAATAAAATGTGACGTCACGACATGTTTGTGTTTGGTGCTGTATACTGTGGACATAGACGGCAGTGATTTGACTCATCTTGAGCTAAATGAAGGGCAAGCCCTGGCATCTATAAATGTGAGGCAGCGCGGCGGAATCAGGCTCTCGTCAATTGTTGGACATGTAGAGTTATTGGTATCATCTTAAAGCTTGTTCACTTGTCTTTATTTGGATGAAGAAAGTATCCATTTATCTTGAACACAAGTCGAGATATTTAAGAAAGAAGGAGGTGGGGTCACCTGTTTTCAGAAGTAAAATTAGTGAGAAAATGGCCGCTAAAGGTTAGTTATTTCCTTAGCTTAAGAGTAAGTGGTAACTAAAAATTTACATTTTCTGTGTCTTTAATCAACGTTTGTCAGAAAAATTTACACAGAAATGAGTCCTTTAATGGGCATGAAAGGTGTTGAGCCAAAAAAACAACAAAAATTTTAAAATAAAAATTCACAAACCTGCGGAAAAATGCAAGTTTGTTCATTTTGATTATTTTGACGAGAACCTGATTCCACCACGCTGCCTCACAAATAGTGTATCCGCCAGGCGCTTTGCTGTCTCACGCACGAGACGCGAGTTCGATTCCCGAGTGGAGGGAAAATTTTGCTCGAGTATTTCCGTTTTCCTCCCCAGCTGTTGTATCCCTAATTAGCCCGGGCTGGCCCTGACTACAGGCAGTGTTGGAATCCCGTCAGATAAATGATCCAATTTGAGTGGATGAGGACGTAACAC
>NW_004799466.1:5088-6236 GCF_000002075.1 Aplysia californica | reverse complement strand
GACTCGACTATAGCGAGACTAGTGTCTTGTCCTTCATTAAAAAAATTTTTTTACGAGAGAGAAGCTCTGCGGCCATGATTTTACTGTGCGCGATCTAGGAGCATAAATCTATGGCCGTACCTTGTTTTACGGTGCAGTGCGCTCGTCAGTGGGTCACTCAATGAACAGCGTTTCCGCTCTGCCTACTATCTTCAGATACATTCAATCCAAAACATCCGCGTGCTTTGTGTGCGATTTTCCCTAGTCGTCTTAATTGCAATAATTGAATTTCTTCTTCATCTAAACAACGCCAAACAAAATGCAAACTTTCTAAGCTTATTGATGTCTTTTCTAATTTGGGGAACACCATTTTCACTTGTTGCTATAGCAACATAACAACAGGTTGTTGGGTTCAAAACAGCTGTCGGCGCTGTTCTCTTGCCCGACTTTCATGACGGTAACTGTAAAGGAAATGTCTGATTCCCGCTATATGAAGACAAGAAAATCAACCTGTCGTAGCGTGTGAATTTACAATAAACGAAACAAAAACACAAACCACATATAGGATGCAACATAGAGATCCAGATATTTTTGTAGATTTTATGGGCTTAGCTCCACTAAAATTATAATATGATAATGTCTATTCCATTTCACATACATTTTTTTCTTCCAATAAGTTACCGTATGTTGTTCACACTTTGATATAAATTTTGCAAAGATTTCAGCCATGATTTAATTTCTGTTTCTCTGCGTATCGTTAAGGTCAGATGATTTTACGCCGCCATTGGCTCAGTTTAGATCATTTAGGAGGGGACAGGGAGGGGGGGAGGTCGACCCTGTCGGGCCGATCGTGGGTTGCAAGGGATACACTGTCCCAGCTGAAAGACTGAGGTGATGGATTAGAATTCTCCCGTCACGGAATCAAACTCCGGCGATGTGAGTAGACAGCGAAGGACTTCACCGACTCACCTCAGACACCGGTTCCTTGCCTTTCTAAGGTTGACATTGACCTTGGTTTTGCTACTAGAAATCTTGTAAGAGCAGAAGGAACCGAAGCGTTATGGCAACCAGGTTTTTTAGTTTTAGTAGAGGTTTTACGGCGCTCGCAACTGCATAAGGTCATATGAGCGCCAAGGGGTGGATGTCAACAGAGAAGTCCTTACAGGGAA
>NW_004799466.1:2574-3971 GCF_000002075.1 Aplysia californica | reverse complement strand
CCTTTTTTAATCACGCATATTATACCTTTTTTAATCACGCATATTATACCTTTTTTAATCACGCATATTATACCTTTTTTAATCACGCATATTATCCTAGATGTCATTGCCATAAACATGACACGTCAATATATGCTCTGTATTTCCACAGCGAGGTACCCCAGACGGTCAGACTCCAAACCCAACCTTTTCAGCTCCTTCAAACACAAAGATGACATCAAGACCTTCATGATCCTCGTGAGAAGGGGCGAGAACGCGCGCAAGTTGCGCGGAGTTATCGAACATGTGCCCGCACAGGAAGTGACCTTGTGGCGGGAAGATGGCCTTGACGTCATGCATCACGTGATATTGGCCAACAACGTGGAAGCCATGGAGTACCTTCTCAGCCACGGATTCTTCGTGAGGCCCCATCTCCCAGATGTGAACCCTTACGGGCAGTTAGCGGCCTTGCTAGGGGAAAGAACTCTACTCCAGGTCTTGCTGCAGTATCGCCCAGACGATTACTACCCTGTCGACATTCCGATACAGCTACCCGAGTCTGTAATAGAATCGATTATCACGAGCCAGAAGTCCAAAAGAGACACCAAGCTAAAACTAACGAAGCTTCCGGAGAATTTCTCCTCATCTTCTCTCGCTTCAAACTCATCCGGATCTTCTTCATCCAACTCCTCTTCTCGCTCGCTCCAGCAATACCAGATCGAATCTCTGGACACTTTCCTCGAGAACCTGAAAATAAATTCCAAGAAAATGACGTCCCCGCTGGAGGTCTCCGCGCGGTGCGGCCACCAGGACTGTGTGCGCGTCATCCTGAACCAGTGCGTGCTCAAACTGAACGCGGACTCGGAGGAGATGCTGAACAAGGACAAGAGTGACGTCACGCTCGCCTGTCTCGCCGACAGCCCGCACAGTCTAGCGCTCCTCCTGCACCACGGCGAGCCCAGCCAATCAGAGTTCGAGGCGGCCATCAGCGTCTGCTTACACCACGCCCACGCCGAGTGCCTTGACCTACTTTTACAACTGGGTCGTGAGACGAAGACGATGTTCAAGGGCATGAACTTCTTCCACGTTCTGTACACGTACTCCTCAGACCATGGGAAGTTGAGCTATGCTAGACTGACTCAGGTGAGCTGTACGGCGAGTCTGGTTTTGTTTTTGGGTTCTGTTTTGTTTTGTTTTGTTTTGTTTTGTTTATTAGTTTGTTTGTTAGTTTGTTTGTTAGCTTGTTTGTTTATTTGGTCTATTTTAAGCACAAGGGGGCAAGCATGATAAAAAGCTACTCTGAGAAAATCGAAGGTAAAGTTTTTGGACTTTTGTTCAGTTTCTTTAAAAGACAAGGAGAGTTTTCTCAATAACCAAACAAATAGACACACCAATGAAACCAAACTTCTCCTATAGGT
>NW_004799466.1:0-752 GCF_000002075.1 Aplysia californica | reverse complement strand
TATATATTCTATATACATGTATGTAAACTATTGTGTCCACTGACAACATAATCTCCTGGTCTAACATGGCCATGAAAGGTTCGATTTGCCGGGAGCTGAGAATGTTTCTGAGTGTTCTCTGGTCTGCTGGGGGTAAGAATAGTTGTTAAGAGCACAGAGCTTGCTGTCGAGCGGGGATGTGTGATAGGAAAATGCTATCTATCATTATTTATATTATGTATTTACAGCTTCTTTGACATACATGTATATAAGGTCGCTTTTTAAAAACCCAAATGAGCTGTCGTGAAAAATGCTGTTTTTTGAGAAAATCGATGGCAAAGTTTTTGCCCGTTGTTCAGTTTCTTTAAAAGACATGGAGAGTTTTCTCGATAACCAAACAAATATACACACCAATGAAACCAAACTTCTTCTATACGTATCTAGGCAAAGCTCACTTTTGGTGTAGGTCAAACTTTCTGGAAACCCCCGAAAACTGGATTAGCTCGCTTGTCCATAAAAGTGACCAATAACCGTTGTGTCCCCAGACGACAGAAGTTCTGGTGAAGCACGGCCATGATGTGAACTGCCGGACTCCCAGTCGGACCTACCCCATGTACAGTCTGCTCACGCACGCCTTTTGTTTCCACGAATATGTCAACACACAGTATTACATTAAGGTAATCTGGATCCCTCACACACACACACACACACACACACACACACACACACACACACACACACACACACACACACACACACACACACACACACAC
>NW_004799465.1:12687-13806 GCF_000002075.1 Aplysia californica | reverse complement strand
CACCCCCACACACCCACTCACACCCACCCCCACACACAGACTCTAGAGCGGAGGAGTTTGAGAAGGTCTCCCTAGACAAGACAGCTGAGGACAGGTTTAACGACTTTCTCACCTCGACTGACCTTGATGTGGGAGAGAACCGTGGTCAAAGAGACCCCCCTCTAGAGAACGGAGATATTGACAGTGAGTTCGACGAGACCGAGCCCGAACAAATCGAGGGCGAGTCTGACATTGTGAAAGACTTTGAGGAACTCAAAGAGTTTGCCAGGAGAGCAAAAGGTTCATCGGTCCGGCCCAAGGTCGAGGCGCGACTTTTGGACGATTCGGAAGTTGTGGAGGTGAGAGAGGAGGCGGTGGAGCGTTCATCGGTGGACCGCGATCAGGAGAGGGAAGACTTCCACACCCGCTACTCCATCCTCGACCGCGTACACAGCGGCTCCGTGCCGCTCCCCGACTTCTCACAGTTCAACAACATCCAGTTCGGCAGCGGGGAGGTTGACCCAGATCTGCTGGCCATGAATCTCGACATCATCCCAGAGGAGACGGAGGAGGAGTTGGAGCAAGAGGAGGAGGAGGAGGAGGAGGGAGCCTCCTGGAAACGTAACTGGCTGTTTAAGGTATACACAGAGAGGGGAGGGAGGGAGGAGGGGGAGAGGAGAGGAGAGGAGGGAGCCTCGTGGAAGGCTAACTGTCTGTTTAAGGTATACATAGGGAGGGGGGAGGAGGAGAGGAGGGAGGGAGGAGAGGAGAGGAGGGGGCCTGGTGGAAGGATAACTGTCTGTTTAACTCCCATCAGTTCATGCAGTACTATACTGTATAGATATATATATACGATGGCCTGTGGTGTTGTATTTCGCCCATAAAATACATCTACTTTTATCAAGAAAGATTTTGTAAGGTATTTTTATCAAATAAAAATGACTAAATAGAAAAAAAATATAAAATAGGTATTAAAATTGATGGTTTTATAAAATTCTCGCTCTGAAATGTCCAGTTTCAAGGTCAATAACCCAGAATTTGTAGAATGCACAAGAACAGAGCTCATTTCTTTATTTTGCGGCAGAATGAGGTGTCTTTGACACATTACAGGCAGAATGAGGTGTGTTTGACACATTACAG
>NW_004799465.1:11134-12193 GCF_000002075.1 Aplysia californica | reverse complement strand
AGAATGAGGTGTCTTTGACACATTACAGGCAGAATGAGGGGTCTTTGACACATTACAGGCAGAATGAGGTGTCTTTGACACATTACATGCAGGATTGAATGTACTTTCTCATCAAAATTAATGTAAACTCAAAATTGTAAAAGATCTTTTTTTCTTCTTTGTGATTGTTGGGGCAGTCCGATTTCTGTTTCTGCATCTATTTTTAGTAACATGAAAAATATGTCACACCTCTAGAAAGCTTGACAAATATGACATCTATTGGCCAGATCAGAAAGACTGTCTAATTCCCTTTGTATTGGTATATGATATGTCGATCGGGAACTGACGGATTATTGCAGGAGGCTTGACAGCAAAAAGTCATGATATGAAATTTCCAGATTCATGGGCAAAAACTAGGAATTGTTGGATGTACTAAAATGGCTCTCATTTCTTTATTTTCTGACAGAATGGTGTATCTTTGACACATAATATGCAGAACTGAGTGCTCTTTTCCGTGAAATAATTGTAACTCTAAATTCTCAAACCCTTTTTTTTCCTTCTTTGTGAGTGTTGGACAAGTGTGATGTCGGTTTTGGTTTCTATTTTTAGTAACAAGAAAAAAGGTCCCACTTCAAGACAGCTTGACAAAAATGAAATCTTTTGGCGAGGTCTGACAGACCATCCAATTCCCTTCCCATTGAGATATAATATGTCTGTGTGGGGTAGATAGATTATTGTATGTCTGTCTGGGGTAGATAGATTATTGCATGTCTGTCTTAGCTGTTCCCTGTAAGGACTTCTCTGTTGACATCCACCCCTTGGCGCTCATAAGACCTTATGCTGTTGTGAGCGCCGTAAAACCTTACTAAGTGGGTGTTTGGGGGTGCTCTGGTGTGGTTTGCTCCTTCTTTCCTATCAAACATCTATCGTCCTTAACTCCCCTCCTTCTTTTTTATGTTTCTTACTCTCTTGTAACACCTCTAATCTTCTGGCGCTCATATGACCTTATACAGTTGCGAGCGCCGTGAAACCTCTAATAAACTTTTTAAAACTAACAACTGAGTGTACCTCTATCCCATC
>NW_004799465.1:9745-11034 GCF_000002075.1 Aplysia californica | reverse complement strand
TGAGGTGTCTTTGACACATTACATGCAGAATGAGGTGTCTTTGACACATTACAGGCAGAATGAGGTGTCTTTGAGACATTACATGCAGGATTCAATGTACTTTCTCATCACATTAGGGTAAGCTCTAAATTGTAAAACATTTTTTTACTTCTTTGTGATTATTGGGGCAGTCCGATTTCTGTTTCTGCATCTATTTTTAGTATCACGAAAAATATGTCACACCTCAAGAAAGTTTGACAAATATGACATCTATTGGCTAGGTCAGAAAGACTCCCTTTCCACTGGTATATGATATGTCGATCTAGAACAGATAGATTATTGCAGGAGGCTTGAGAGCAAAATGTCATGATATGAAATGTCCAGATTCAAGAGCAATAACTAGGAATTGTAGAAAGTACTAGAATGGCTCTCTGGCTTTATTTCCCAACAGAGTGGCGTATCTTGGACACATAACATGCACAACTGAATGCACTTGTTCAGGTAATAAATGGAAACTCTAAACTCTCAAACACTCTTTTCCCCCTTTTTTGGGACTGTTGGAAAAGCGTGATTTCTGGTTTTGTTTCTATTTTTAGCAACAAGAAAAATAGGTCACACTTCAAGACAGCTTGACAAAAATGAAATCTATTGGCTAGTTCTTAAAGACCATTCAATTCCCACTAGATTGATACATACTATTTCTGTCTGTGGAGTAGAGAGATTATTGGATGAGGCTTGAGGGAATGGAGGACGCTGGACGACCCCTACAACATCAATGAAGAAGCCAAACTAGAGAAAACTGCAGGGAGATTATTTGTACTTTGTGGTAGAAACTGGAATTTTCTATGGCTACAAATTACAGATGAATTCTTATTTTTGCTTCATCATTTATAGAATGATAGGAGTATTTGCTACTTCCAACACAGACATCGCAGGCCTCGACTCACGTGCACGCGGTGCGTGTCTGTCACCTGCTCACACAGGTCGTTCAGGTACAAGGGGAAGACAACTCTGTGCCAGTAGATGAAGCTACAATCACACGCCGCACGCACTCTGGGGGGGTGGGAACAAGAAGAATACTAATGATACTAATGATACTAATGATAAAATGATACTAAAGATAAAATGATACTAATGATACTAATAATACTAATGATACTAATGATACTTAATAATATTAATGATACTACTACTACTAATAATATTAATGATACTAATACTACTACTAATAATAATAATACTAATGATACTAATAGTAATAATAATACTAATGATACTAATAATACTAATGACACTACTACTACTAATAC
>NW_004799465.1:7371-9108 GCF_000002075.1 Aplysia californica | reverse complement strand
TCTCTCTCTCTCTCTCTCTCTCTCTCTCTCTCTCTCTCCCCCACTCTCATTCTAGTCATTTCTATCCATCACAACACACTGACTGTGACACGTGTGTTGTGTGTTCTTGGCCAACACACTTCGTGGGTGGTTGGTGGGTGCTCTGGCGTAGTTTGCTCCTTCTTTCCTATCAAACATCTATTGTCCTTATCTCTCCTCTTTCTTTTTTGTGTTTGTTACTCTCTTGTAACACCTCTAATCTTCGGCACATATATGACCTTATTGTGTTACAAGTGCCGTAAAACTCTTACGAAAACTAAAACTTCCCCACCACCTGTCCCTCCTCTATCCAGGGACATAGACCAGCTGAGCGACTCTTCTGGTGACCTACTGAGTCATTCCTCCGGGCCGGAGGGCACAGACGAGGAGGGCACCGGCTACTACCCGGACACCGCCCTGGAGTTGGCGCGAATCTCCCACCCGAGGAAACGGACCAATCAGAGAGCGCAGGGGCGGAGCTACACCGACAGAGACCTTGACCTTGGCCGGGTCAGAGACTCGTTCACGAACAGGACGTCATCGTTTGGTTAGTTCTTGTGTGTGTGTAAGGGGGGGTTGTTGTTTTTTCGTCCATATTTTCTGACCAGGAAAAGAAATGAAGTAATGTAGTATTTGAAGAAAACCGCGTGGTTTGCTCACTGATCAAATCAATTAGGAAGTGACAAATTTTAATGTAGTTCAGGGACATTTGAATAGATGCAAGACCCTGAACATCTAGCTCTCACTAGTGAAAGTGAAGGCAAACGACGCAGAGGTAGACCCAGAGCGACCTTGTGAAAGTGAAGGCCAACGAGGCAGGGGTAGACCCAGGGCGACCTTGTGAAAGCGAAGGCAAACGAGGCAGAGGTAGACCCAGAGCGACTTACTTGGAGAGCCTACACAAATGGGTGACGGGGAAAGATCAGGACAATGTAGTGAGGCTGTATTGAGAACATCCCAGCAAAGGAAGGATCTCTCATGTCTGTCGCAGATCTTGCAATTGATGATGATGGTGATGATGATGACGATGATGATGGTGATGATGATGACGATGATGATTTTCAAGTTTTCTTTTGTTGTTGTTGTTTGTTTTTTGGGGGTTTTTTGGGGGGGTTATTTTCTACATTTTTGATGGGTATTTTTTAACTTTTTGGAAAAGTGTGTAGGGATTTTGAATGGTGATTTCTTGTCTTTTGGAATTGTCTCCACCTATTTGTTTTTGTAACAGTTCTGTAGTTCTGGAGAACAGTCAGACAGAGAAACGGAAGCACAGGAAGTGAAGTAGGACATACCGGTTGTACCCGGCGACCCTCCGTGTCTGTCTCAATGTGTCCACCGGAGCATGAAACGTCAACTGTCTGTTTGTCTGTTTGTTTGTTTGTGTACCAGTTGGCCGCCCTATGTCGCAAATTTTTTGAATGGGTGGTTGGCAGGTGCTCTGGTGTGATTTGCTTCTTCTTTCCTATCAGACATCTATTGTCCTTATCTCTCCTTCTTTTTTGTGTTTGTTACTCTCTTGTAACACCTCTAATCTTCGGCACTTCTATGACCTTGTTGTGTTGCAAGTGCCGTAAAACTCTTACTTAAACTAAAAACTAAACAAATGCTTGAATGATAATGCGCCATCATATTTATCAAATCTGTTAAGACTGTACATTCCAACTCACAGTCTAAGATCATCAGCTGACAAAAAGAAATGCATTTTACCATCTATGAAAC
>NW_004799465.1:0-7006 GCF_000002075.1 Aplysia californica | reverse complement strand
TACACAAATGTTGGCTACACTAGCTGGCTACACAAACGTTGGCTACAATAAGTGGCTACACAAATGTTGGCTACACTAGATGGCTACACAAACGTTGGCTACACTAATTGGTTACACAAATGTTGGCTACACTAGCTGGCTACACAAACGTTGGCTACACTAAATGGCTACACAAATATTGGCTACACTTACTGGCTACACAAATGTTGGCTACACAAATGTTGGCTACACTAACTGGCTACACAAATGTTGGCTACACTAACTGGCTACACAAATGTTGGCTACACTAACTGGCTACACACACGTTGGCTACAATAAGTGGCTACACAAATGTTGGCTACACTAGCTGGCTACACAAACGTTGGCTACACTAAATGGCTACACAAATATTGGCTACACTTACTGGCTACACAAATGTTGGCTACACAAATGTTGGCTACACTAACTGGCTACACAAATGTTGGCTACACTAACTGGCTACACAAACGTTGGCTACACTAATGTTGGCTACATTAACTGACTACACTAGCTGGCTACACAAACGTTGGCTACACTAACTGGCTACACAAATTTTGGCTACATTAACTGGCTACACTAACTGGCTACACAAATGTTGGCTACACAAACGTTGGCTACACAAATGTTGGCTACACTAGCTGGCTACACAAATGTTGGCTACACTAACTGGCTACACAAATGTTGGCTACACTAACTGGCTACACAAACGTTGGCTACACTAATGTTGGCTACATTAACTGACTACACTAGCTGGCTACACAAACGTTGGCTACACTAACTGGCTACACAAATTTTGGCTACATTAACTGGCTACACTAACTGGCTACACAAATGTTGGCTACACAAACGTTGGCTACTGAAACAGCAGAAAAAAGTCACCATTTTAGTCCCGACAGCCATGGCCAGCTTCACCACAAGTCTCCGCTCCCTGTTTCCTGTCGCAGACGAGATAAAGGACAAAATGATCTATCTCTCTATGAAAACATCACCCACCGACCTTGAATAGAAGTCGATATACTCATACATGTATTTGCAAATGATCATGGTGGGGTCGCTTGGTACACTCAGCCCAAAAATGGCCACCAAAAGTTCCCTAGCTTGAGAGTCCTTGGTAACTGAAGATTTACAGTTTTTTGTGCGTCTTAAATCAATATTTTTCAGTAAAATTCTCAAAAACGTTTTTAACAGGATATAAAAGGTGCTAAGATAAGATAAGACAATACTTTTTATTATCCCAGAGGGAAGTGTTTTTTGGCTGTACAGGACTGTAAAAACACATGCCGGTGTATATTACAAAATTAAATCATAATTTACTCTCATTAAAATTCAATATGGAAAGAAAAGTAATGCTGACAATTTGCGTGGAAAGGGGGTGTGATGGGTCGTTTATAATGCTTTTTATCTTTTTTATACTTGTGGTGTTATACATTTCATCCATTCTAGTAAAATCATATCCAGAGATCTTGCTGGCTTTCTTAATGGTTCTGCCAAATATTTCTTTATCTTTCACCCAGCAATTCCCAGCCCAGCAGCAAATACAAAATAATAAGACGCTTTCAATCATAAAATGGTATAAAAGGGATATAATCTTATTGTCAACACGCAAACGTCTTCATTCCCTAAAAGGAAACATTCTTTGATTGAATTTTGTACGCACAAGAGCAGCGTGGGGATGCCAGTCAAGTTTGTTGTCGATTGTTACACCAAGATACAGTCGAACCTGCCCTGACGGCCACCTCTATAAGACGGCCACCTGTACAAACGGCCACTTTCCATTTCCCCCCTTGCGTTTTTTCTATATAATTTAACTGTGTAGAACGGGCACCTGTCCAACGCGGCCGCGGCCATAATAATTTAACACACAACCCCTATAATACTAAGCAATAACACCTGTCTAAGACGGTCACCTTAGTGAATCCATTACGTTTTGTCATAAATTGTGCATTGGCCCCTGGCGTTGTGGGCGAGCCGTCATAATTCAATCACCTGTCGTTGTTGTTAGGAAGTCCCTCCAACCGATCATGTTGCGTAGGCCCCTCCCACTGTTGACCAATAGGTGCCAATTTTCAGCTGCTGGTGAGGTAAGCGTGTGATCCCTCATAACCCATAAGCCCCGCCCAGAACTCATACACAAATCGTAAGTGAGATGAGTGGTCACTGTACACCCAGTCTGTAACAAAGTGACAATGGACGTCAACATGAACTTGTTACAGAAGCGTCCCTCGTTCTCCGAGTGGTGGCAACCCATGTGTTTGTTTTAACATGGCACTCGGTCTTCATTGTCTGATACATTTCGTTTTATTGTCACCATTGTGCAAAATCAGCGACAAAATAAAAATTACAAACGAAATACAAACCAACAGCAACAACACCAACAAAGACAACAACAATGGGGCTACTTTCGATTGGGGCCTCAGGTGGGAATGGTTTGTTTTCTTTTTCTTGATCAGTCCTGCCTAAGACGGCCACCTGTCTTATGCGGCCACTTTTTTCCTTGACAATGGGTGGCCGTCTTACACAGGTTTAACTGTACTTGTAAGAGCTTACCACCTCCACCTCCTCATCTTTTACAAATAGTGGTTGCAATTGGTCTTTTTTTTTTTACTGTACGGTCTATTATTAATTCCTCTGTCTTTTTTACATTGAGTAAAAGGAAGTGGTTATCACACCAGTTTGTTAATACGTTTCCAGCGTCCCTGTAATCATTCTCATTGGTTGTTACAAGTCCTGGTGGAGTGGAATCATCCGCCAAGGCCATTGTGCATAGAGAACTCGCACACAGTTACAGGAAGACAGCCCCACGGGACCCAGTCACCGAGACTGCTCGCCTCTCATTGGTTCATTTCCTTATACATCGGGACCGAGTCACCGAGACTGCTTGCCCCTCATTGGTTCATTTCCTTCTACATCAGTCACCGAGACTGCTTGCCTCTCATTGGTTCATTTCCTTATACATCGGGACCCAGTCACCGAGACTGCTCGCCTCTCATTGGTTCATTTCCTTCTACATCGGGACCCAGTCATCGAGACTGCTCGCCTCTCATTGGTTCATTTTCTTCTACATCAGTCGCTGAGACTGCTCGCCTCTCATTGGTTCATTTCCTTCTACATCGGGACCCAGTCACCGAGACTGCTCGCCTCTCATTGGTTCATTTCCTTCTACATCAGTCGCTGAGACTGCTCGCCTCTCGTATTTATCTCTATGGTGTCTTTCTCACTAGGAATCTGAACACAAAATTTCTGGCTCTTCCCCGTCGCGTGGGAACCCTGACAGAAGGAGGAAACCAGATCAGAGCAGCCACCAACCACCTGCGTGACCGACAGAAATTCCTGTATTACCTGGCCCGTTGAGGGCAGACTCGGCCAGGACCAGGGCAGATAGGACGTCCAGTCGACGCTCGCTGTACCGCTTGTCCGACATGATGCGTTTCTGAACAAACAAACAAAAACCTCACTCAAAAACACAGCAAAAACAGGAAACACTTTGTCAATCGAATAACTTCTCTACATTTCTACCCGGTCCTACATCAACGTCTGTACAGTTACCCCCGGTCCTACACCCCCGGTCCTACATCAACGTCTGTACAGTTACCCCCGGTCCTACACCCCCGGTCCTACATCAACGTCTGTACAGTTACCCCCGGTCCTACACCCCCGGTCCTACACCCCCGGTCCTACACCCCTGGTCCTACATCCCCGGTCGTACATCAACGTCTGTACACCCCCGGTCCTACACCCCCGGTCCTACATCAACATCTGTACAGTTACCCCCGGTCCTACACCCCCGGTCCTACATCAACATCTGTACAGTTACCCCCGGTCCTACACCCCCGGTCCTACACCCCCGGTCCTACACGGAGATTCTGAGACAAAAGACACAAGGTGGTATTGGGCTGAGAGGGATACAACATCCCAGCAGACAGACCCGGGCTGACAGGGATACAGTATCCCCGTAAAAAGACGGAGACACTTGACTACAATTCTCCACATTCAGAAATCGACCTCACTCTAGCACGTGACCTTGAAGTGCCAAGTGCTCACCACAGACTCTGGTCTAAGTTTTGTCTGCAGAAGCTGCTCATGTAAACTACAGATATAACAAAATGAACATAGCACTATATATATAATACCACAACTATAACAACTATAGCACTATATATATAATACTACAACTATAACAACTATAGCACTTATATATAATACCACAACTATAACAACTATAGCACTATATATATAATACTACAACTGCTTCTACTATAGGCTGCTCATATATGTAAATTACAACTATAACAATGTTACGTAATACTAATACTAATACTGCTATAATACTGCTATAATACTGCTATAATACTGCTATAATACTGTTATAATACTGCTATAATACAACAACTATAACAATAGTAACGTAATACTAATACTAATACTGCTATAATACTGCTATAATACAACAACTATAACAATAGTAACGTAATACTGCTACTAATACTGCTATAATACTGCTATAATACTGCTATAATACTGCTATAATACTGCTATAATACTGCTATAATACAACAACTATAACAATAGTAACGTAATACTAATACTAATACTGCTATAATACTGCTATAATACAACAACTATAATAATAGTAAGGTAATACTAATACTAATACTGCTATAATACTGCTATAATACAACAACTATAACAATAGTAACGTAATACTAATACTAATACTGCTATAATACTGCTATAATACTGCTATAATACAACAACTATAACAATAGTAACGTAATACTAATACTAATACTGCTATAATACTGCTATAATACTGCTATAATACTGCTATAATACTGCTATAATACTGCTATAATACAACAACTATAACAATAGTAACGTAATACTAATACTAATACTGCTATAATACTGCTATAATACTGCTATAATACTGCTATAATACAACAACTATAACAATAGTAACGTAATACTAATACTAATACTGCTATAATACTGCTATAATACAACAACTATAACAATAGTAACGTAATACTAATACTAATACTGCTATAATACTGCTATAATACTGCTATAATACTGTTACCATAGGCTGCTCATTTAAAAAATAAACTTTTGTTACAGAGTTTCATTCCTAATAAGCTGTACATCCTGACTTTGAAGCTTGGATCCACTTCATTTGTTGTTTGATGCAACACGTTATTTTTAGGATGTACATCAGATGGAAAGTGCTTTCTCGTCATGAAGGGGGACAAGCAGAAATGAGCTTCCTCACAGCACAGTCCCGCTGTTTAACGGTCAGTAAGTGACCATAACTACCATTGTCTCATGGCCTAGATATTCCCGTGGGTATGGTCTCGTGACTACCTACATGGTCGCTCACTAAGTCCTAACTACTACAAGTTTCTTCAGCTAATCCACATTTCTAGTCAGACTCACGGGAAAACAAATTCTGTCATTTCGCTAAAACTCCACATTTACACAGACAAAAAGAAATTGCTAACCATCATTCCTGACCTATGAAGCCAAATTAATATGTCCAGCCTCAACATTGGGAATACATGGATAGTGAGGAACAAAGGTGATTCTCAAAAACTGTTTTCTTTTCAAAATGAAAAACCTTTACTTCTACTACAAATAATATCTTATTAGCATTAATAATTATCAATAATAATAAATAATAACAACAATATTAATAATAGAAACAATTACTTCATAATGAAAATAGTAACAAAAAAACAACAACAAAATAATAATAATAATAATAATAATAATAATAATAATAATAATAATAATAATAATAATAATATAGAGTATAAAGCAATAAGCAATACATGTAAAAATTTACAAATATGAACAGGATGGTTATCTTTTCAGTTTTGTAGTTGGACTGAGCTCAAAGGAAGAAAGCAATCCAGAAATGCTGACTGTTCTGTCCAATGTTTTCCCGTACTACTGAACCGCCATCACATCCTCCACACAGAGGAAACGCTCAAACAAATTCCTTCCCTTTCGAGGGTTTTCCCAAAGACAGAAACTGATCAGCCCTGATAGGAAACAAGCGTCCCAAGTTTGATTCCATCGTCGGTCAGCTTCCAGCCTCGTGGTCAGGTGAGCCTTGTAAGAATAAGTTAGTGAAGCCAGAGACTCGTGGTCAAGTGAGTCATGTAAGAATAAGTTAGTGAAGCCAGAGACTCGTGGTCAGGTGAGCCTTGTAAGAATAAGTTAGTGAAGCCAGAGACTCGTGGTCAGGTGAGCCTTGTAAGAATAAGTTAGTGAAGCCAGAGACTCGTGGTCAGGTGAGCCTTGTAAGAATAAGTTAGTGAAGCCAGAGACTCGTGGTCAGGTGAGCCATGTAAGAATAAGTTAGTGAAGCCAGAGACTCGTGGTCAGGTGAGCCATAGACTCGTGGTCAGGTGAGCCATAGACTCGTGGTCAGGTGAGTCATGTAAGAATAAGTTAGTGGAGCCACAGACTCGTGGTCAGGTGAGCCAGAGACTCGTGGTCAGGTGAGTCGTGGTCAGGTGAGCCATAGACTCGTGGTCAGGTGAGTCATGTAAGAATAAGTTAGTGGAGCCAGAGACTCGTGGTCAGGTGAGCCAGAGACTCGTGGTCAGGTGAGCCAGAGACTCGTGGTCAGGTGAGCCGTGTAAGAATAAGTTAGTGAAGCCAGAGACTCGTGGTCAGGTGAGCTAGAGACTCGTGGTCAGGTGAGCCTTGTAAGAATAAGTTAGTGAAGCCAGAGACTCGTGGTCAGGTGAGCCTTGTAAGAATAAGTTAGTGAAGCCAGAGACTCGTGGTCAGGTGAGCCATGTAAGAATAAGTTAGTGAAGCCAGAGACTCGTGGTCAGGTGAGCCATGTAAGAATAAGTTAGTGAAGCCAGAGACTCGTGGTCAGGTGAGCCAGAGACTCGTGGTCAGGTGAGCCAGAGACTCGTGGTCAGGTGAGCCATGTAAGAATAAGTTAGTGGAGCCAGAGACTCGTGGTCAGGTG
>NW_004799464.1:12655-13680 GCF_000002075.1 Aplysia californica | reverse complement strand
GGTCACGTGAGTAGGTGACCTCGTGACCCATCAGCTGGCCATAGTACCCTCCCCAACGACTGAACTTTGGAGAACAAAAACATCACTTTGGAGAACAAAAACATCACACCAATAACATTTGCGGATGATTCCACTCTACAAGGTATTATAACAACGAATGAGAATGAATACAGGGACGCTGGGAATGTACAAACTGCTGTGATAACCACTTCCTTTTACAAAACGTAAAAAAGACAAAGGAATTAATAGACTTTAGAGTAAAGAAAGACCAATTGCAACCACTAGTTATAAAAGATGAGGAGGTGGAGGTGGTAAGCTCTTACAAGTATCTTAGTGTAACAATCGACCACAAACTTGACTGACACCCCAACGCTGTTCTTGGGCATAAAAAGGTAAATCAAAGAATGTTCCTTTCAAGGAAATTAGAAGTTTCCGTGTCGATAATAAGATTAGGTCCCTTTTATACCATTCTATGATTGAAAGTGTGCTATTATTTGGTATTTGCTGCGGGGCTGGGAATTGTAAGGTGAAAGATAAAGAAACATTTGACAGAACCATTAAGAAAGCCAGCAGGATCTCTGGATCTGATTTTACTTTACTAGAATTGATACAATGTATAACACTACTATAAAAAAAAGCATTACAAACGACCAATCACACCCCATTTCTACGCAACTGAAGGTGAGGGTGAAGGTGAGGGTGAATGTGAAGGTGAAAGTTAAGGTGAAGGTGGAGGTGAAGGTGGAGGTGAAGGTGAAGGTGGAGGTGAAGGTGAAGGTGAAGGTGAAGGTGAAGGTGAAGGTCATGGTGGGGGTGAGGGTGAAGGAGAACGTTGTAAACAAAATTCAATGGTTGGTTGTAAAGAAATGATTGGTTGTAAAGAAATGGTTGGTTGTACAGAAATGGTTGGTTGTAAAGAAATGATTGGTTGTAAAGAAATGGTTGGTTGTACAGAAATGGTTGGTTGTAAAGAAATGGTTGGTTGTAAAGAAATGGTTGGTTGTACAGAAATGGTTGGTTGTAAA
>NW_004799464.1:3282-6022 GCF_000002075.1 Aplysia californica | reverse complement strand
GCAGAGTAAGTCTGATTCCCTGTAAGGACTTCTCTGTTGACACTAATGACACCCACCCCTTGGCGCTCATATGACCTTATGCAGTTGCTAGCGCCGTAAAACCCTCTACTAGATCTAGATATCTAGATCTAGATCTAGAATCTAGATAGATCTATTAAAAAATATAATATATATATAAATTCTTATCAATCTTATTCTTACCAGTGAAAAGAAAGATGCGTTCCTTTAGATGCTTTCTTAGTGCACTGATAGGCACATCACTGTTGCACCATCCTTTCTCAGGGTCTCGTTTTCTTCAGTCTTCCAGACTAATCAGACGTCTGCTGGTGATGAATTTAGGCCTACTGTGGGAAAGTCTCTAAGGCTGTAAGATGTTAATCCAGAAGGGGACTAGCCTAGATCTAGAGGTTTTACATGCTTGCACTTTTAAGAGAATCTCTTTGCATTAAAACACAACGTTAGAATCTAATAAAAACACTTTCCTTAATAAGAGCAGAGACACACACACTCACCTTTGTAAACATACTTCTTGGCCGCCAACAAACTCCTCAAACAAAAGTCAAAAGTTTCCGTGTCACGTGACCTCGTACGGCTATGCCCTGGCTATACTCTCTGACTCTATTTTTAAAAAGATAAGGGTAGATTTAGACCCTTAAAAAATTGCAACAAACATGAAACTTATATGGTTCGACAGATAAAATTGCGTGTAATAACATATTAGACATTGGCACTCGAAATCGAGGAGGAAATTGTTTTAAAAAGCGTTAAAAGTGGTCAAAGGGCAAAATTTATATTACGACCAAATCGGCTTATCATACTTGCGTTGACGCGAGAATGTCTACGTAATTTGTACGGATTTTCCCGAAAATGATGTAATCGTCATCGATATCAGCGTTTAGTATGTAAAAAGTATGGGAAGCCAATATATTAATTATACGTTTTCTCACATCCTCAGCCGGAGCCTTTCAGTGTAGGTTTGTTTACTGTGTAATTTCCCTCCAAAGAATTTCCCCTTGAGCAATTGACACAACAAGGTAGGAATGGTATTCTGGCCGTTGTATAACATAAACAAGAACTATATAGATGGGACTGAAGGGCACCGAGTGCACATTTATGTCACCGATCTTACATAAGTGCAAAATATTTTTGGCAAAAAAACATAGAAAGACTAGTCACAGTCCAGGAAGCCTAACAGGCTGAAACGCAAACTTCGGTTCAGTCTCCAAGAGTTCCTATTTAGCACCCCTGATTGTTTAAGGTCTGAAAAGAAAACTTTGCAGTCAAGCAAAGTCATAGAGACCTACAATGTCATTCGCGTGTGAACCGAGACCCGAAGTGAGGACACAACAAAGAAATAAAGAAAAAACGAACGTTCAACGACTATTCTTGGTTGTTTTTATTTGGTTGCGACTTCCAAATTTTCAAGCAGCTTCCATGTTCTGTTACATTAGAAGTTGCATCTTTTTTAAAAAGGACATCATTGAGACCTCAAGATGATTTAAAGATAGATGCCGGTCATTATGTTCTATCTTGTCAGAAGGCAAATTAATTTGAGCAGATCAATATTGGGAATCTGATGACCATTTTGAAAGTTGTTTGCATGAGGTGAAGGGCACAGAACCCGGACAAGACAAACTGATGGGGTGCAAGGGAAAGAATAACATAATGAACAACGGGGGTTGATGGGGGAGTAGTTGTTGTTCCATTTCAGTAATCGGCTTCTTCAATCATAGGAATACGAGATTTTTATGAAACATCAAAGGGCATTAATGATGCCAGGCAGAAGCAAAATGTCAAGGCAGCTTGTCAATGGATAAAAAATCTACATGTGAAAAAGAAGTCTATCCATCAGTGAATCTGATTGGATATATTTATGGAGAAAAACACGCACTAACTTGCTGACCTCTTTGTGCTGTTTCTTGAAACTGTCAATCTGTACTACAATCCACATAGGAAAATAGTTGCCAGCCGACCGAGATCTGTAATTGCTCCCTTCCTAGTAGAAATTTGAGTATTTTTTCATCGCCACTTCTCCTCAAGGCCTCTTGTGAACTCACTGAGCGCACCGGGACCCTGCTCCACATACCTAGAGGCTCAAAGATTTAACTTGAATGCTGCTGTTGGGTCACTCATTTGAAATATTCACGGCTATAGCACACAGCTGTGTTCAGTTTGAGACATTCGACTTTGGACTTTGACCACTATATAAGGACTCCAGACGGAGAAAGGACATTATAATGGTATGGGGATTACAGCAGCGCTCACACACACACTCAACTGAAGAAAACGTTTATACCCCGGTCATCAGTGTAAAACTCCATCACATTCCATGTGGTTCTATATAGGGGAGCCTCTGGGAGCGCGAAGACTGGGATACAACAGAGTATCCTTCTTTCTTTAAGACAGTTTTCTGAAATCTATCAGTGCTCTTTCAGATACTATTTCTCAGCCCCGGTGCTGGAGCTGAAAACTTGACTCTGGTAAACTCTTTTCAATTCATATGGACAAGTAATCAATGCCATACGCACTTCTCCAAAACTGTGAGATATTTATGTAAATTAGACTGCAGTTTAATGAAATGCACCTGCAAGAAAATAGAACTAGATTGCTCTCCTGCCTGCAAATTTCTTCTTCTTCTTCTTCTCCTTCTCCTTCTTCTTCTTCTTCTTCTTCTTCTTCTTCTTCTTCTTCTTCTTCTTCTTCTTCTTCTTCTTCTTCTTCTTCTTCTTCTTCTTCTTCT
>NW_004799464.1:0-1139 GCF_000002075.1 Aplysia californica | reverse complement strand
ATTGGGCTCATTTTATTGAAACTAGCCTTAGCCATTGTAGTTCTCCTTTTTATGTCTGTGGAACATTTGACGTCAGATGCTATCATATATCCTAGATATTTAAACTGTTGGACTTGTTTGATCTTTTCACCTTTGCTAATGAGATTACAGCTAGGGTTTGCTGCTTTTTGGATACATGTATTACCATGCATTCTGTTTTCATGAATGTCAACAACAATTGGAAAATGGCAACGGGTCCTCTGGGGTTGTGATCAATCAAAACTTAGATTTTAATAAGGCTAGAATAAAAATTTCTTGGCCTAGATCTAGTTTAGATTTCGATGGTTGGTCGTTTTCACAAAAACCCACTTAAGCATAGCATGACGTCAGTGTTTGGATTTCGTCGTTATTTGAAGTTACGGAACGTTCATACCAGGTACAAGAATTAGGAGCCAACAAAAACTAATCATGGCCAGAACCGCCACTAAACAAGGGAAACAACAATGAAATTACGAACTTGACATAACTATAGCAAGAGCTACCTCCCATAAACTATACCATTGTTGAGATGACGTCATCGTTTTTGGAGCAGCATTCTTGGAACTTCCGTCGCAATTTGATGAGAATTCTACGTCATCGATCTCTGTGCACCGTTCTACATCATCACCAACTGTGTACACACATGTTATTACGTCATTGATCATTGCGGGCACACCATAGATGTACATTATAGTACTATAGTTTAAAAGGCGGTAACTCTATGAGGCACACTTATTGATAACTTCAGAGAGTGCATTCCATTAACGATAAGTAATTGTAGAAACAGGGGCAGTAACGCAGACAACTCTTCCCCTCCACATGGTTACAGTTGTCTCCCATTAATCATGTTCTCAGATGGTGAGTGGGTGGTTGGCGGTGTTCTGGTGTGGCTTGCTCCTTCTTTCCAATCAAACATCAGCTATCGTCCTTATCTCTCCACCTTCTTTTTTATGTTTGTGACTCTCTTGTAACACTTCTAATCTTCGGCGCTTATACGACCTTAATGTGTTGCAAGAGCTGTAAAACTCTTACTAAAAAAAAAACAGTAATGGTGATACCTCTTGGCAGTCTCTCTCTCTCTCTCTCTCTCTCTCTCTCTCTCTCTCTCTCTCTCTCTCTCT
>NW_004799463.1:12303-13603 GCF_000002075.1 Aplysia californica | reverse complement strand
ATTTAGACCATATTTCCTGTACTGCTAATATGTTATGTAAACTTAGGTAAACTGCAATAAGTATCTTTATGTTTAGATTTAGTATTAGTAAAAGTTTTATGGCACTAGCAATACTATGTAAGGTCACAATAATATAAATGCCGAAGGCTAGAGGTGTTTCAAGAGAGTAACAAACACTGCTACGAAGAAAGGGAGATAAGGACGATAGATGTTTGGTAGGAAAAAAGAAGCAAGCACACTTCACCAGGGCTCCCGCCAACCACCCACTACTAATGGCAACAGAGGATGAAAAAAATAAGAGTAAAAGTTAAGTACCGTTTGGAAGAAGCGTCACGAAACCTTTATAGAAATACATGTGTTCAATTTGGCCCATTTTTTTCAATACTGCTAATCTGTTTTGAGAGCTTTAGTATTCTTCATCAATCAGTGACTTTTTTCCGCTAGATAGATAGTCTTTCGACGAACAACAATGGAAAATAGAAACCACTTATCAAAGTTGGATCCCACCCACCAACTTACTTTCACACGTTTGCTGTATTATTATCATATATGTGAGGCAGCGTGGTGGAATCAGGCTCTTGTCAAAATAATCAAAGTGAAGAAACTTGCATTTTTCCACAGGTTTGTGAATTTTTTTTCAAATTTTTTTTTTTTCGCTCAACACCTGTCATGCCCATTAAAGAACTCATTTCTGTGTGAATTTTTCTGAAAAGTGTTGATTAAAAGCACAAAAAATGTAAATTTTTAGCTACCACGGACTCTTAAGCTGAGGAGATAACTAATCTTTGGCGGCCATTTTCTCACTAATTTTACCTCTGAAAACAGGCGACCCCATCTCCTTCATTCGAAAATATCTCGACTTGTATTCAAGATATATATTAGATTTTTTTCAATCCAAATAAATACAAGTGAACAAGTTTTAAGATGATACCAATAACTCTACATGCCCAATAATTGACGAGAGCCTGATTCCGCCACGCTGCCTCACCTATATCTCTAGCCCGGATGGCCATCTGGCACCAGGAATCCCAACAAGCAACTGGTTTTTGTAGATGACGTAAGGGGGCCATTAATAAGCATGAGCTGTCCTTTCCAGCATGATTCGTTTTATTGCCTTATGAATAATTCATGAGTCGGTCAGACTGCTAGTATTTTGTATCCTCTGAATCTGATGGAGAGAGAGAGAGAGACAGAGAGAGAGAGAGAGAGAGAGAGAGAGAGAGGGAGAGAGGGAGAGAGGGAGAGAGAGAGGGAGAGAGAGGGAGAGGGAGAGAGAGAGTTAGAGAGAGAGAGTTAGAGA
>NW_004799463.1:10287-11378 GCF_000002075.1 Aplysia californica | reverse complement strand
TTACACATGTAGTCGCTTTTAAGCATTAGGGGGCTATCCCGAAAAATGCTGTTTAGAGAAAGTCGAAGGTAAAAGCTTTTGCCCCTCGTTCAGTTTCTTTAAAATACAGGAGAGTTTTCTCCAAACAAATATCAACACCAGTTTAACCTAACTTCTGCGATAGGTAGATCTAGAGCAGTGTCGTTTTTTGGTGTAGGTCCAGACTTCCGGAAACCCCAGAAATCTGGGTTAGCCTGCTTGTTCTTAAAAGCGATCATATTATAATGTAGTGATATCGTGATGGAGAAAGGTGGCGTCGGTAGCCTCGAGGTTAGATTAGGCTACCTGACCCATAGTACGTGTAGTGAGTTTCCTGGTTCAGGGGTTCGAGCCTCCTCTTGGTCCGACGCCGTGTCCTTTGAGAAGACACTTTACTTTACACGAATTTCCCTTTTGGCTCGGTCCTTTCGGATGTGGATTTGAAACTCGGAAGCCCCGCGTGTTAAATAACTTAATAGTGATGATAAGGGCGTTAAAGCCATACTCTTACTTACTTTTTATAATGGCTCGTTTTTCTTCAAATCACCTGTGATCCAATCTTTTGGTAAAATACTCTTAAACCGTTTCATCGTCTTTTGATATATCTCCAGATTATATTCAACAGTATTTTTCCCCACACTCTTTCGTGTTGGAACTACTTGTATTTTTTTTAAACGTAGGAGTTTTTTCGCCTTCATTGACCCAAAATTAAAATTTAGATTAATTAGGAGGCGGGTTTCTAACCCTGTCTGTCTGGCAGGGCCGACGCCCACCTGCTAATTGAATTTTAAGGATCTAAATGTCTAGACGTTCTGACAAAATGTGTTACTTTTCGAATTTTAGCCCTTCGGTCATCAATACGTAACATTCATAGGTTGAGTGTGTACAATTTATGAGTATGAAAAGGTTACAGTTACAGATATGATCAACTCGAAGAAAATGGCTTCAGTTAAAACATCTAGAAATGTTACCCGGCCGTGTTGATTTAAGTTGAGTTTGAAAACTCACTTTTTGTAAGCCCACCACACCTCACGAATTGTGCCGCTGGGGGCTTAAAACGTCTATGTTTGACA
>NW_004799463.1:9115-10187 GCF_000002075.1 Aplysia californica | reverse complement strand
ACCCCAAGGACACACACGTTCGCCGCCAAAGTCAACCGTGAATTAATTACTGCAGGCTGTGTTACCTGTAAGAGGGTTTCCCTGTTGTGTGCCGCGCGCAGCAATGCGATCCGAGTCACTGATACCTTAGATTGTTATTGTATAGGTAGTTGTTGTTGGGTTTATGCAGATACCTGACTCGGCATGTCGTGTTGTTGTATTCTTCTGCAGAGATAATTGTGAGGCATTGTGGGGAGATCGGACGCTCGTCAAAATTATGCAGTTAAAGAAACCGGCATTTTTTCGGGGGGATGGGGGATTTAGCTTTTTTTTTCGAATTTACTTTCTTTTTTTTTTTTATTACTAAGGCTCAACACCTTTTATGTCCATTTAAAACTTATTTATGTTATGTGTGGTGTCTACTAAAAAAGCAACAAACGACAACGTTGATTAAAGGCACCAAAGAAAAAAAATCCCCCTAAACAGAAACGAAACCAAAGGACAACACCAGTCCGCCGAAGTCTACTGTGAATTGTCAAGGGTTGGGCGGAAAGAGACTGGAGCGACCAGCGCGCATTCCATACATGTATAGATCTAACCACGGAGGGCCTGACCGGCAATTGAGTTAAAATTAATTAATGCTGGGTGTACTGTGCTGACTGTAAGGGGGTTTCCCTGTTGTGTGCCGCGCGTAGCAATGAGACACGAGTCACAGATACATGTACAGTTAGATTGTTATTGTGTATAGGTAGTTCGGAAATGCAGTCTATATCTGCCTCGGCATGTCGTGTTGTTGCATTCTTCTGCAGGGATAATTGTGAGGCATCGTGGGGAGATCAGGCGCTCGTTAAAATAATATTATCAAAGAAACCATCGTTTTTTTGTGTGGCAATTTAGCATTTTTTCCGCTTCAAATTTAGTGTTCTTGTTTTGGGGTGAGGGGTGAAGGGGAGGGGCCCCAGCACCTTTTATGTCCATTTAAACACACCTTTCTTTGTGGATTCTACTGAAGCACGTTGATGTTAGCCTTAAAGAAGGAAAATTGCTCCTTTCAAGGACTCTCAATATTTATAGGAAGTTACCTAAATGTTGC
>NW_004799463.1:3332-8188 GCF_000002075.1 Aplysia californica | reverse complement strand
CTCTCTCTCTGTCTCTCTCTCTCTCTGTCTCTGTCTCTCTTTCTCTCTCTCTGTCTCTCTCTCTCTGTCTTTCTCTCTCTCTCTCTCCCGCCCTCCCACTACACCCCCTCTATGTTGTCTTTCACCATCTCTAACCCAATAGATCTCATTATCTATCCTCTTTATCCCCACCTTTCTCAGCTCATCCCTCCATTCTTCCACCATGAGTGATCTGTCCGTCCCTTAGACCCCTCACGTATGCGCGTGATGTCGATCACACAGTCTCACAGTCGCTGGGCCCAATAATAGGCTCGTTTTCCTCACAAGAGATGTATTTTATGTACCCAAAGGATTGGTGGACTGTGAGAAGTGAAGCCTGTTTGGGGATTTTTGGTCGTTAAAAAATATTTTTTGAAGTGAGCGAGAGAGAGAGACAGGCAGACAGACTGACAGGCAGGCAGAAATACAGACAGACAGACAGAGACAACGATGGGGGAGAGAGAGATAGTGACAGAGAGAGAGAGAGAGAAAGGGAGGAAGGAAGAGAGGGATATAGAGAGGGGGATTGTGGGGAGAGAGAGAGAGAGAGAGAGAGAGAGAGAGAGAGAGAGAGAGAGAGAGAGAGAGAGAGAGAGAGAGGACCAGTTACTTTTGTATTACCTCGTTGATCCGCTTTTTGTGCTGGGTTTCAGTTCGACCCTCGACAAACTGACGGTTTATTTTGTCTCTTAAGTCTTTGTGGATGTTGGGAATTAGGCTTAGGCTTAGTCCTCTTTTCTTCACTTTGTGAACTTTTGAAGGTTGAAG
Source organism: Aplysia californica (assembly GCF_000002075.1). Classification (NCBI taxonomy): domain Eukaryota; kingdom Metazoa; phylum Mollusca; class Gastropoda; order Aplysiida; family Aplysiidae; genus Aplysia; species Aplysia californica. The sequence goes on along the minus strand of NW_004799463.1, from coordinate 7,402 downwards.
TGGGTGATTGGTGGGTGCTCTGGTGTGGTTTGCTCCTTCTTTCCTGACAAACATCTGTCGTCTTTGTATGTCTCCTCCTTTTTTATTTCTTACTCTCTTGTAACACCTCTAATCTTCGGCTCTTACATGACCTAACTGTGTTGTAAGTGCCTTAAAACGCTCACCAAAACATGAACGTTGAAGTGGCTATTTGTAACTATGCGTCATCTCAGACCGAAGACTTGCATGACCTTGTCGTGTTGCAAGTGCCGTAAATTCTTACTAAAACGAAGGCTGTCAAAAGTAGGTGATTTAGAGGCTGGCAGGTGCTCTGGTGCGGTTTGCTCCATCCTTCTTTAGAACTTGTCTAACATCTATTGTTCTATCTCTGTCATTCTACTCCTTCTTTTCCTTGTAGATTACTTTCTAGATCTAGTAATTCTTGTGATATTTGGCACTCTCTTTCTGTCTCCGTCTCTCTCTATTTATCTGTCTGTCTGTCTGTCTGTCTGTCAATCTGTCTGTCAATCTGTCTGTCTCACTGTCTGTCTGTCCGTCTGTCTGTCTAACTACATGTGCATGTATCTATCTAGCACACCCTTTCTCCATCGTTTTCCAAATCCTCATCCTCAAAATGCTTCCTCAAATATTGGTCAGTGAAATGTCAAGCAAACGAAACTCTCCCTGTGTGGGTGAGAGAGTATACATGTGCATTGTTGTGTTGGTCTACAAGGCAAAATCCACATGTATTGGTGGGGGGGGGGGGGGGGGGCGTGGTAGTTCTACTCAGGGAGAGTAACCTTCACTACGGTACGTGTTTTGATTGAAGTTTTAAGGCCCACTTGCAACACTTTAGGTCGTAATTAAGCCGAAGATTGGAGTTATTAGAGAGTTGCGAATACACGAAGGAAGGATGGTTGGAGTTATTAGAGAGTTACGAATACACGAAGGAAGGGAGGTTGGAGTTATTATTATTAGAGAGTTACGGATATACGAAGAAAGGGAGGTTGGAGTTATTAGAGAGTTATGGATACGCGAAGGAAGGGAGGTTGGAGTTATTCGAGAGGTACGGATACACGAAGGAAGGGAGGTTGGAGTTATTCGAGAGTTACGGATACACGAAGGAAGGGAGGTGGTAGCAAAAGACAACCGTGTCGATAGATAGCTATTTAAAAAAGTAAACCGTACCGGAGCGCCCTCCAACCGCCCACGCTGTTGTTTACAACAAAATAACTTCCATGAGATGAAATCGTACGGAGGGTGGTTGGCGGGTGCTATAAAGTGGTCTGCTCCTTCTTTTCCAATAAAACATCTGTCGACTTTATCTCTCCTAATTCTTTATTTTTGTGTTCGTTACTCTCTTGTCGTGCAACACCTCTAATCTTCAGCACCTCTATATGTGAGGCAGCGTGGTGGAATCAGGTTCTTGTCAAAATAATCAAAGTGAAGAAACTTACATTTTTTTCGTAGGTTTGTGGATTTTTATCAAATTTTTGTTTTTTGCCTCAATACCTTTCGTGCCCTTTAAAGAACTAATTTCTGTGTGGATTTTTCTGAAAAACGTTAATTAGAGGCACAAAAAGGACATTTTCAGTTACGATGGACTCTTAAACTATGTAAATAACTAATCTTTCGCGGCCATTTTCTCACTAACATTTCCTCTGAAAACAGGTGACCCCTACATCCTTCATTAGCAAATATCTCGACTTGTATTCAAGATAAATTGATATTTTTTAACTCTAAACAAAGACCAAGTAAACAAGCTTTTTGATGATGCCAATAACTACATGCCCAAAAATTAACGAGAGCCTGATACCACCACGCTGCCTCACATAATATGACCTATTGTGTTCCACTCGTAGAAAAACTGTTACTAAAACTGTACCAAGAGAAATAAAACAAAAACAACACCAACAAAAACAAAACTAGTTTTTTGGGTGTCAAACCTTTTTGTCCGATACATATACATGTATAAGACATGCTCATACCATACTAGAAACGCTGGGTGGTTGGCGGGTGCTCTGGTGTGGTTTGCTTCTTCTTTCCTATCAAACAACTGTCGTCTTTATCTCTCCTCCTCCTTTTTGTGTTTGTTACTCTCTTGTAACACCTCAAATCTTCGGCACTTATAATATGACCTTATTGTGTTGCAAGTGCCGTAGAACTCTTACTAAAACTATAAAATAAAACATACCAGAAACATGACGTACCATACCAGGACACACTCTCTCTCTCCCTCTCCCCTCCCCCTCTCTCCCTCTCCCTCTCTTTCTCTCTCTCTCTCTCTCTCTTCATCTCTTTTCATCTCCCCTCCCCTCTCTCTCTCCCTCCCTCCCCTTCTCTCTCCCCCCTCTCTCTCTCTTTCTCTCTCTCTCTCCTTCTCTCTCCCTCTTTCTCGTGTCTTTGCCTCTGCCTGTCTGTCTGCCTGCATACCTATCTGCCTGCATGCCTATCTGTCTGTCTGCCTGCATGCCTGCCTGCCTGTCTGCCTGCAAACCTATCTGCCTACCTGCCTGCCTGCATACCTATCTGCCTGCATACCTATCTGCCTGCATACCTATCTGCCTGCCTGCCTGCCTGCCTGCCTGCATACCTATCTGCCTGCATACCTATCTGCCTGCCTGCCTGTCTGCCTGCCTGCCTGCCGGTCTGTCTATCTTTCTGCCTGTCTGCCTGTCTGCCTGTCTCTCAACTTTGCTGTGTGTACATTTGTGCTTATCCCACCGTACGCCAGGAGCAGTGACAGAAATCCCCGCGAAAAATCTCGACGGTGCAGCAGAATAGTTTATTTATAACTTCTAGATCTTTGAGCAGTGGACCTTATAGTCAGTCTTGTGTTACTTTTTGCAAGTAGTGCAGAAAACGATGAACGGCAGTCTGAACACCTTTGATCTCATTTCTGCACCAGTATGCTTTTTGGTAAGAGTTTTACGGCGCTCGCAACTGCATGCTGTCAAAATATGAGATTGAGAGAATGATTTTGCACCCAGGCGAATTTTGCGTTGGATATACTCTCTATGAAAATGTATGGATAATTTGTTATATTTATATGTATAAATACACCCCCGGATTAATAATGCACACATGGGTGGTTCACGGTGGGTGCTGTGTCTTGGTGTGGTTTGCTCTAGACGCCCAGAATAGTATAAGAAGGGGGTTTGCTCCTTCTTTCCTTTCAAACATCTATTGTCCTTAGCTCTCTTCCTTCCTTTCTTCGTAGGTTATCCTCCAGTAACACCCCTAATCTGCGGCACTTGTATGACCTAATTGTGGTGCAAGTGGCGTAAAACTCTGGCTAAAACTAAAACTCCAATAGTAACAACTGTAATCTTTGGTAATTATATGTGGGTGATTGGCGGGTGCTCTGCTGTGGTTTGCTTCTTCTTTCCCATCAAACTTCTATCGTATTTATCTCCCCTCCTCCTTTTTTGTGTTTGGTACACTCTTGTAAAACCTCTAATCTTCGGCACTTTTATTACCTTATTGTGTTGCAAGTGCCGTAAAACCCTTACTATAAAACCAAAACTCTAGTAACAAACACCCCAAAATCTTCGGCACTTGTATGACCTAATTGTTTTGCAAGTGCCGTAATACTCTTGCTAAAAGTAAGACTTATGTACATGCAGTAACAACTGTCATCTTAGGCACGTATACTCGTATATGACCAAAGTGGTTAGGCTACTGGAATCGTAATCGTCAGATTGCGGGTTCGGGGGTTCGAGCCTCAGCTCTGCCCGACGTTGTGTCCTTGGGAAAGGCACTTTACCCGTATTTCCCACTTCACTTGGTTCGGTCCTTTCGGAGACGGACGTTAAACTAGGAGGCCGCACCTCTTAAATAACCTAATAGTGTTGATAGGGGCGTTAAACCCATACCATTTTCTCCAAATTGTATTGCATCTGACAAAAGCTAAAACATGCACGCACAAACAACTGGCTGGCTCTTTGCCACAGCTGTCACACGCAGAATCAACAAGGACCTTGAGCGAGACAAACTAGGAGATTATATTTTTTGCTGCTTTCTTCATTAAGGTGTGTTTGCCTTTGTGTGTGCCTGTGTGTGCGCGCGCGCGCGCGCGCGTGTGTGTGTGT
>NW_004799463.1:0-2317 GCF_000002075.1 Aplysia californica | reverse complement strand
TTACTCTCTTGTAACGCCTCTAATCTTCTGGTGTTCATATGACCTTTTGCAGTTGCGAGTGCCGTAATACTTCTACTAAAACTAAACTTAAAAAACTAAAACCATGAGTTCAGAAACCAAATTATGTTCTATTGCTCTACTAAAATCTTAAGATTATCCAGAGTCGTTTTTAATACAGTGAAATAATAACGTACGAAAAAGCTTGGCATGTCGTGAAAATCCAAATTTTAAAAGTCAAATGTGAGGCGTGCTTACAAAATGAGTTACTTCTTACAAACTGTGAATGTAGATATTGACTGAAAATCGGCACCGGTTCAAATTAAGTCGATTTGCAATTGTTGCCATTTGCTTCAAGTTCAACTTGTCTTTTTTTTAGGGGGTAAGTGTTTTACGGCGCTCGCAGCTGCATAAGATCATATGAGCGCGCGGGACACATTAAACATCATCATGTCTTTTATCATTTTATAGTAATGAAAGTTAGATTAAGTATTGATTAAACCCAACCAATAAATTTGAAGTACCCGCATCCATTGGTTTAAAATTCCAGAAGCACACTCGTTTTGTCAGCATGCCTCACACATAATTTCTCTACAACCAGGTACTGGTGGTTGGTTGGCGGGTGCTCTGGTGTGGTATGCTTCTTCTTTCCTGTCAAACATCTATCGTCCTTATCTCCCCTCCTTCTTTTTAAAATGGTTTTTACTCTCTTGTAACACCTCTAATCTTCTGGCGCTCATATGACCTAATTGTGTTGCGAGCGCCGTAAAACCTCTATGTTGCGAGCGCCGTAAAACCTATACTAAAACAAACAAACCAATAAATTTGAGGTACCCACATCCATAGGTCTAAAATTCCAGAAGCCCACTCATTTTGTCAGCATGCCTCACACATTTCTCTACAGCCAGGCACTGTACAGATAGAAGGTTGTACTTCTAGGGTAGCAATCTCTCGGCAATCACGCATGGCTGGTTTTGACGACCCCCGACACCGCCGCTATTTGCCCGGGGAGGTGGGAAATGTGTTATCTAGGTATACATTTGCCTATATATTGATTGATTAATTGATTGATTCAGTAGGGATTGATTGATTGATTGATTGATTGATTGATTCTTCCGTTCGTCTATTCATTCTTTTGTTGGGCGTGCTCGTTCGTTTGTGCTGGCGTGTGGCATGTGTGCATTTTTGTGTGGCCCCGTTCTTCTGTTTTGTTTGGTTTTCCTCCCAATGTTTCTCTTCTTCTGCTCTGCTCTCGGCGGGAAAAAAAGCCAGTGATATGTGGGTGCCTTTTTTAAAAATTTCTTCTCCTCTGCTGTTTCTGAATATATTTATTTGTGGTTTGCTCCTTTTTTCCTATCAAACACGCATCGTCCTTATCACTCCTGGTTCCAAAAACTCAATTGTGGTTTGCTCCTTCTTTCCTATCAACCCTCTGTCGTCCTTGTCTCCCCTCCTTCTTTTTTATGTTTGTTACTCTCTTGTAACACTTCTAATCTTGGGCACTTATATGACCTTATTGTGTTGCAAGTGCCGTAAAACTCTTACTAAAACAAGCTAATTTATTGTCCAACTCCGAGCAAGCTGGCCATGGTACGCAAGGTTGGCGCAGTCTAAATGATTTAAATAGTTTTGCATTTTTATTTTTTTGTTTTCTGTTGTTTCATTTTTTTTTCGGGATGTCACACCATTTATCATCAATCGATCCGTTTATGATGAGATGCACGAGCGGTTTCACTTGGGAACACAGACGCTCACCTTGTTGACTCTGTGTGCACCAGCTGTGCCTTGGAGAGTCACGGAGTCGTGGAGTGGAGCTGTTTGTTCCGTGCATGTTCCACGACATGTGGTTTTGCACCAGTCATGGATTGATTGAGGGAGGGGCGAAGAGACGTTATTGTACTGGTGTAAGGTTGCTGAGTAATTGTTGGTGAATAATTGGTGCGCAAAAAAAAGAAAAACCCAAAAAAGAAAAAAAAAAGAAAACCCCAAAAAAGAACCCCCCCTCCCCCCCACATTAAGGCGTATGTTCGTTGGAAAGGGAAATCATGTATTTAAAAAATAATTATAGGTGTATTTACGAATTTACGACGTCATCAATACAGGGTATAGATCTATGTTGTTTGCGGAGGGAAAACTAATATATTATTTTGAAAGGTGTTTTGACATTCCTATCGGCGTCACAATTTGAATAATTTAGGAGGCTGGCTTCATGGTTGTCCCTGACAGGCAGGGTCGGGGAGAATTTGAAAAAGGATCTGCGTCTTTCTACTGGGGAAATTCTCCCCACTCCATCATGGTGACTGATAGTGTATATACATAT
>NW_004799462.1:11198-13689 GCF_000002075.1 Aplysia californica | reverse complement strand
GAGAGAGAGAGAGAGAGAGAGAGAGAGAGAGAGAGATTGACCGATAAAGAAAAAGGCAACCAGAAACGTACTTCGATACAACAAATACATAATAAACAGAGGCACAACAGGCAGACACACAGACATGTTGATAGATTACATTGGGAAACCCTAAAACAACCCATATCACCTTCAGTTTTTCTGGGTGGGAAAACGATCACCTCTTTTTCGAAAAACGCATTTCTTTGTATTAGAAAGAGTTTTGCAACACTTGCAACACAACTAGATGGTGCAGAAGATTACAGTTTTAATTAGGTTTTAGTAAAGTTTTACGGCGCTCGCAACTGCATAAGGTCATAGGAGCGCCAAGGGGTGGATGTCAACAGAGAAGTCTAAAAGGGGAATCAGGCTTACTCTGCTCACGTCTCCGGCCTCAACACAACAGCACACAGTCTGCTTCGACTACAAAGGCACCCCTAATAATATAGCAGTTCACAAGATAGCGAGAAACATACAAAAGAAGTAGAGGGAAAATGACGATAGTAAGGATTAGGAGAGAAAAAGCAGCAGTTCCCCCTATGTTGTTCCAGCTCAGCATGAGCATGACATTAATAAATCAGCCCATCTTTCTGCTGTGCATAAGAACATGTAAATATCCCCCCTTAGGGAATGGCCTAAGGACACATCAGTCACCGAAGATTAGAGGTGAAACAAGATAGTAACAAACATAAGAAAGAATGAAGAAAGATAAATACGGCAGGTGTGCAATAGGAAAGAAGGAGCAAACCAAATCAGAGCACCCGCCAACAACCGCAGACAGACACGTTGATGCTTAAATATATAGATATAGAGATACAACAGACACACACAAACAGATAGATAGATAGATAGATAGATAGATAGATAGATAGATAGACAGAATACATTGAAAGACCCAACAACAATCCGAAACACTCAATTCTCAGCTTCCTGGGTGGGAAGCATTCTAATAAAACGATCGTCGTCTTTTCGACAAACACATTTGTTTTAGTAAGAGTTTTACGACACTTGCAGCACAATTAAGTCATATAAATGCCACAGACTAGAGATTTACATGACAGTAACAAACACATAAAAGAAGAAAGAGAGATAAGGACGATAGACGTTAGTTAAGAAAGAAGGAGCAAACCACATCAGAGCACCCGCCAACCACCAACTGACAAACGTAGCCCAATCGACAAGGAGCGCATACCAGATAACACGGTGGACGAGCCATCCCCGGGTGAAAAAAACAAACTCATTTGTTGAAGGTGAATGGAAACTAAAGGTTTACAAATATGTGCTTAGCGAGGGCATTAAGCGGTGTGGGAAAGGAGACGGTACGTTTACCTAAGGTCAAGAAAAGAGCATGAACGATACAACAGACAGTAAAGGAGAGCAGCACTTCGCCGGTGATACAACAGATAGAGTTAAGAAAACCAAAAAAGAAGGAGGCACTCAGGTGATACAACGGCTGTTCAGTCAGTGTTCAGAGAAAACACATTGATGATATCGCAGGTTTTTATTTTCTACGATTTAAAAAAAAATATGAAAGAGCTTTTATAGTAAAAGTAAAGAAACAGAAACGTGGGCAGACATGGAAAGCATTAAGAGGCCAGCCCAGAATAATAAGGAAAGATGGAAAGATTTGCTCGTGGCCTATACCCTGATCAAGGGAAAGAAAGGAAATGATAATTTAATGAAGAGTCCAGAGAACCATAACCATAATTTAACAGTCTACAGTTAGTCACTACAATTCAACAGACATGATTTAGCTTATAGTACGAGTAAAGAGAAACACATCGATAATACAGAAATAAGACGCTTGGTTTCTACGAATTAATGGACATTTAGTTTATAGTGAGAATAAAGAGAAAGACATCACTGATATAACAGACATAGTTTATAGCAAGAGTAGTAAAGACAAACACATTTGTGATATTTAGTTTCAAGTTAGAGCTAAGAGAAGAAGATTGACAATTCAACAGACATTTGATTTCTGGTAATTTGGTCTACAGTTTAGAAAAGAAAATTAACGGTACAAAAGCCATTCAGAAAGACCTAGCAGTAGCGCCCTCCAACCAGTCGTGAGAAGGGGAAAGAACATCTGACAAAGAAAGAAGTAAAAAAAAAAAAGAAAAAGACTGGACAAATAAGAAATAAACTCGACAAAGAAGTAAGACATACGTAAAAAAAAAAATACCCCATCCACACTCAGACTTTGATTTTTTCCTCCCCCCCCCCCCGCCTTTTTTTTCTCCCTTCCCCATCCACCTCTCCTTCATTCCGGAAAGAATCAGGTCATTACACAAAATACGTGACTTCCCCAAAAAGGCTAGCTCACTGAGGGCTAACTGGGTGTAATATTACTACATTCACAGACGTGGCCGTGGGCAGGGATGGAGAGGTGTCGCTTCCTTACTCAAAGTCAAATAATTATTCAAAGCCCATCTTACAGGAGAACGGGGGTGTTATTGTGTGTGTGTGTTGGGGG
>NW_004799462.1:0-9788 GCF_000002075.1 Aplysia californica | reverse complement strand
AAAGTGCTAGTGTGTGTCTGTGTGTCTCATAGAGAGACAGTATGTGTACCTCTTTGTGTGTATGAATGAGCGTGTCTGTGTGTAATTGTTTGAATGTGTGTGTGTGTGTGTGTGTGTGTGTGTGTGTGTGTGTGTGTGTGTGTGAGAGAGAGAGAGAGAGTGTGTGAATGTGTGTGCATGCGTATGTGTATGTGAAAGAGTGTGTGCATGTGTCTGTGTGTCTATATGCCTATGTGTGTGTATGTCTAACAGACACTACAGAGGGAAAGTAAAAAAGTAGGACCCACCAGTGATGCCGTCCAACCACCCACTTCCATTTTTTTGTTGAACATTATACTCACATCTGCTTGATGGTCCCTTGCATGACCCCTGGAGGCGACTGGATCTCCATCTCCTGCAGGTAGCAGCACCAGAACAGCGATGGGGTGCAGCGCCAAGGTCGGTTCAAGGTCATCAGTGGCTGATCGTAGTTGTCCGTGATGTTCATAACGAAAGGACGGTAAATGCCACAACATTGCCTGGTACAGCAGTCCGTGTCTGGCAGACAGAAAAAAAGACAATACTTTTACAAAAGTTTCTCTCTTTTTCTTAAACACCATGTAGGTGTCTTTAGGCTCTCATCAAAACAATTTAGACCATATAGAAGCAAGGTGGGCTTCCATCCTGCCTGTCAAGACCAACCCCCAGCTGAGAGAGATACAAAGACCCAGCAGAAAGGCTGAGATAATTTATAACTTATTAAAATACTCCCTACAATAACAGGGGTATTAACTCCTGTTTTCGGCATGCGACGGTGAAGTATATGACTACTACGCCACGACACTGAACAAAGAATGCTGAGTTGCTAAACACATCGTAAGCATCACTCCACTAGGTCCTAAGCCAATATCTAAAGTTTTGAGTAAAAAACAGAAAAACAAAACATCCAGATAAGATTTACAACTTCTTGGGCACTCGCTTCTTTTCATTTTAAAAACTAGGAAGGAATAATGAAAGAGAACAAACTATTATTACAGATGCCGCTAGATGTCTTTATTTGGAATAATGGCTTTATCTGGAAACACCAAGAAACTGATTTCTTCTTTTAACCATAATATACAGACAAAACAGTGGTGCCATCTGTATGAAACCAAACATCATAACGAGGTTTTGTACTATTAAAAAAGAGAAAGAAAAAACTCTCACCTTCTATGTTTTATTTTTGTAAAAGTTTTACAGCACTTGCAACACAACTAGGTCAACACATATATAAGTGCAGTAGATCAGAAGAGCTACAAGAGAGTACCAAACACAAAAAGAGAAAGAGGAAAGATTTAGGATGATGATAGATGTTTGATAGGAAATAAGCAGCAAGCCACACCAGGGCACCCACCAACCACCCTCCTCACCTTCTTTGGCAAACATGAACTTCTGGTCCTGGTTGTTGCAGATGTTGTAGCGATTATTCCTCTCCCAGCCCACCAGAACTGGAAGAAAAAAAACATCAGCTCTTTCTCAATTTACATCACAATCCACAAAAACACCAAAACAGTAGAAAAAATAAACTAGTGAAAACTGTCCAAGACGGCCACCCATTGTCAAGGAAAAAAGTGGTCATCAAAGACACTGGGACATCTTAGACAATAGAAAATGTCCTTATAATGATCTTAATAAAAAAAGACCAGGTTCCTAGTCAAGCTGAGAGAGATTTGAATGGCCGGCTTGGACAGGTTTTTAGGGGCTGTTGGTCGTCATCGTTGCGTTAGATAGGCGGTCATATTAGACGATGTCACTACATAGAATAAATTCAACGGGCAGGTATGAAGTACTGTTTCATACCGATGGTAATTTTGGACACAGAGTGGCTATTGCAGGTTCAACTTTTAAGGAAAAGAGAGGGATAAATATAACTTGTAAAGAATTATATAGTAAGACACAGCTCTTGCCATTTAAATGGGTCCTCAACTGATTCTAAAACAGTAGTAGTAGAACTTCCAAACTATTTAAATCAAAACTTACATTTGATAAAATTTAAAAATACAATAAGTTATACCACAACATCCATTATACTACAACATCCGTTGCCATTTACCTTCAACAATCTCCAGGATTTGATGTACTCGGATCTCATCCAAGCCTGCCAGGTAAGCCAAACCTGGTGGTAGCCCAGCTGGCATGGATATCATTGGAGGCGGTCCCATCATCATTGGACCTGTTGAAAACCACAAAACACAAAAAAGTGAGCCAATCATTGTTATCAATACAAAGAAATCTTATACTTCAAAGTAAAAAAAACTTAATACATAGAATCAAATAATAATTTTTTGTCTTTTTTGTGAAGGATACCATATGAAAGCCCTTTCACACCCCATCAAGCTACAGTTTGAGTCTTTAAAATAACACCTCAATATTTTTCAGAGTTAGAGTTAGTATTTTAGGTTGAAAACTACGGAGTGCAGAACAGAGAAAAACACATTTGAAGGATGTGATTATTTTATTACTTTCCTAAACATTCTGAGAAAATATTTCACATGAAACAATAAAAAACATTTTTGTAAACTAAAAATGTAGAAATGTAAGTTTCAATGTAATAGTCATTTATTGGGACAAGAAGAGGCACATGTTTTGGGATGAAACAATTTTACGGGAGAAGCAACCCTCAGTTTGGCCGATTTTGGGTCAAGCAATGCAAATTGAGACGTTGGCTGATTTTTGAAGATCAACCAGTTCTTTGTCTAAAAATAACAAAGAGACAATTGAGAAAGTCTCTATTCTCATCGTAAATTGCCTTAGAAAACATGAGGGTGGGTTAAAATATAGAGCTACATATAGTGAATTCTCGCCATAATTGTAGTTTTTCTCAATGTCATTTTTTTGCAGTTTTTCCCCTACTCCTTCCTTAGTCTTCATCCTTTTGACATGAAGCTTTCAGGAAACATAGATCTATAGCAAGGCAGCCATAAATGTAACAGAGAGATATTAGCGAAAAGGTAACACATTTCCATTGGCAAGTGATTACGCAACCAAAATTTAGAAAAGGTCTTTAATATATACATTGGGAAAATTCTCTTTTTTTTTTCCTTTTACACTTATTGACAAAACGCGCTGTTACGTTGATAGAGACTGGTTCAGGTATGCTCTTACCAAATTTGGTCAGTAAATAAGAAAGCCTTAGAGATTTGAAATTCATTGCTTATTTTCAAGATGGCAGCCGTTTCCATAGCAACTGCTGTAGTACAAAATAAAAGTACATGTGTGTATAAATAGACTTTTATATATGCCGGTATACTTTTTTTTCTAACATTCATTTGTACTTAGATTTGATCTTGGACAACAAACATAGGAAATGGACCTTGAGGGTCGCTTTTCCTGTTAAGGTAATAAGAATAGTAATTTTTTCTTGCAAAATGAACAAACACATTATGTGTCACGACGCGGTGGAATCAGGCGCTGGTCAATTTTTTGGCTTTCAATGAAATAAGCATCAATTTATCTTGAATAGTACTCAAGATTTTTGCGAGTGAAGGAGATGATGTCGCCATTTTTCAGATTTGAAATTAGCGAGAAATTGGCCGCCGAATTTTGGTAACTCTAATAGCTAAACAGTCTTTGAAAACTGAAAAATGACACATTTTGTGCCTTTAATCAATGGTTTTCAGCAAAATTCACATGGGAAGGTAATTATGGACATTCAGTCAAAAAATAAAAATTTGATAAAAATTTCAAACGGGGAAAAATGCCTGTTTCTCCGATTTCGTTATTTTGACGAGCCCCTGATTTCACAACACTGCCTCACATATTTTCATTACATAAATTTTACTTTATTCCTCTGACACTAAACTTTGCTGGTACTTTACTTACAAGGGTTGCCCTCATTTCAATTTCATAACCCCTCTTTCAGTAACGTTGCAGTATATTAATATGGCACGATCTGAACTGTCCAGGAGGTACTTGCCACCACAGGAAAGTTAAAGAATTACATTTGGGATTCATATAGAGGGCCTCAAAAGTCAAAGAGAATGTCAGCAGCCATGCTTTGCGAAACCCAAGTTAGATAGATATAATATGCTATATACAGCCCTGCAGTATATAGCTCTTACCTGTCTACCAAAACATTTTTTTTTTAATTTCACCACAGAGGAGAAAGAGATTGGGGGGGATACAATAAATTTTTTTGCAATTTTCTACTCCTCTCCCTCAGGTCACTGTTTGGTTAAAGGTTGAAAATTTCAGCGACTTTGCAAATTGCTAGGTCAATGGTTCTGTGAGGGGAGGGGAATGAGGAGAAAACTCAAGTAGGACACTAACAATCAGCGAAATACTTTTCCAACATGCAAAGTAAGCAAAACCCCACCAGAATAATAATCATTAACCTAACTCAAGGTGACACTGCTAGGTCTTCTTAGTAAGTGACATTCTTTCTTAATACTAAAGACAGAATTTAATTTTCACTTGAACAAAAGCAGAATAATATGAAAACATCTGAATCTATTTTCTCAAAGAGGGAATGCATCATTATAATATTCACACGACATTGTGCAAACTATGGCCTATTTTTCACTATCTACGCTATGAAGTTCCAGAAGAGTACAAAAAAGAACTTCAAAGACACTGATAAAACCCAGTGTCTATTTTCAGGTGTTCCCAAGTTCAAGATAAAAAAAAAAGATCAGAGATGCTATTTTTCATACAAAGACATTGAGTTCCACCAAATACAAATTTGGTTTTCAGAACTTCTCCTCCATACACGCTTGTTAAGGATGGAGACAGCGAAACACTTCCACTTGTAATATATATATATAAATTCCCAGGCTGCATTCTTTCACTAATGATACAAAATCCTTATCAAGAGAAAGGGGAGTTGCCCCCTGAAATCTAAGATTTCAAACTTGATTCCAAATCATTTTTATCAAAAGATCAGAAAAAAAGGAATAAGAAAGGGTGGGGTTTTCTTTTGAGCCATGGTGGTGGTGGTGGGGGGGGGGGCTGGTCTTTCTTTTTAAACCCAAAGTGTAGTAGAAATTATTTTAAAACCATACTTCACAAAGTCTTTTTCAGAATTTTCAATCAACTTCAATCAAGTTGACGTAAACTTTTTTAAAAATCATAGCCTAAACTGCAAGTTAAGTTTAACTTGGGACATCGCACACATGATTTTAATCTAGGTCATTGTCACTCATGACAGCAATTTGTAAACCTGAAACAGGATGACAAAAATTTTAGACCAAAGTTCTTTCAAAAATAGTAAAATAAATTCTAAGATGACTGTCAGAGCATCATGCTACACAGTGTATCTACTCAGACATAGGCAGACTTTTAGGAAGAATGCTACACATTTTAAGTAGAAATGAATTTATTATTTTTTATCATTATATTTATTTTAAATGAAATAATTAATGTAGGCCTAGGCTAGGTGTTCAACTTCACATTTTTCTTCAGTTTTGGACACCGAGTCAAAGATCAGCAGTTCAGTCGGAAGGACTTCCCTAACGAGCGACCACCCAAACAAACACTTGTAATAGAAAAAGAAGAGACCTAACCCTAACCATACCCGAAGCCAAAATCTGACCCCTACCACAAACCCTACTAGGGCCTACCCCCATCCCCTACCCCTCTGTTTTACTCTGTCTCAAACTTAACACTTTGCAGTCACTTGGCGTAATAATGCACTCTGGTCACCTGGTGCATTTGTGCGCCATCCCGAGAGGTATGTTGCAATTGCCAGTCGCTCTCCTGGCTGGGTGACCAGATGGGGTAATTTGTAATGCTGGCTGTGTGACTGCAAAGTGCTAAAGTGAGTCAAATTAAGTGTTCCCTCGTTATGGAGGTCCTCCCGTTCATTCAATCCATTCATAAAAGTTTCTACCTGATTGACATAAATAATATAAATTCATTCACATACACATGTGACTGGTTGTTATAGGGGTCTCCTCGGGTCTAGCCTCTAGGCCAGGCCTACCTTACACTGACACTGATATTTCAGCTGGATCGAACTTTGGTGGACCCTCTGTGTATACAAATGTATCAATGCGCACTAGCCATACAACAGTGGGGGGTTTCAAAGCGGACCATCGCACAGCAAGGCTCAAAAGTAGTTCCAGCTTTGGTCAGTGTTGGGTCCACCAAAGTTCAATCTACAGGTGTCTCTTTCACCAGACGTAGAAAGCAAAATTTACAATTTATTTAAAAGCACAATCAAAGACTAATATTTAGTTGTCTAACTCTAAGGAAGCGCTAGATGTAGATCTCTTAGTCTTAGATTCTAGGCCTATATATATATATATATATATATATATATATAAATTTTAATAAGCACACCTTGTCATATCAGCGCTCTTTGGAAATTGCCTTCCTGTTTCATTGGCAGCCATTTTAAAACTGATAATTTGCCATGGTAACGTGAAGATTTGAGTGGTTTTTTGTTGTTGTTTTTTCCCTGAAACCCCCCACTGGCCACTGTTATGGCTAGTGCGCATTACTACACACGTCATGTAAACATGGTGGGTCCAACCAAAGTTCAATCCAGCCAAAATAAATTTAATAAAAAAAGGACAATGTTTTAGGCAGAAAAATATTACTGTGGTAGGGTTCACTAAAGCCTACATGACCACTTTTGTCGGCAAGCCCTTTTTTACTTTTTTGTCATTTGCAATCACTTCTGTTTCTTGTAAACAAACGGGAAGGCAATTTCCAAAGAGCCTCATCATATCAATATTATCATGAATTGGAAGTAAGCAGTTTTAGATTCATCTTAAAAAAAGGACGAAAGGGTACAGGGTAAGATTGAAGAATACCGGACCAGCGGACTGACTTTGCCTATCTATGTCTCAACCTTAGGAATTCATGATTTTCCCCAGTTTTTATTCTCAATGGAGAATCTCGGACTGGTAGATCTATTTAATTTATTAAAATTTTGTAAGGGGGGAGACCCTCCTGAACCCCAACCGCCCCACCCACCCCAACCACCTGCCCCACCCACCCCACATTCTCGCGCAATAATGTACGAGTGAAGTGATCCGAGTGATCCGTGATCCGGTGTTCTTCAATCTTCCCGGGTACAGGATAGACCATGATCTTCCAAAATAACTTTGATGCGTAGTGAATTCCCATTCATTCATATCAAATTCAAGCTAAAAAAAGGCCTACCTCCTGGATGTCCAGCCATGCCCGGCTGCACCACCACGGACTGCGGCGTCATCTGCATCGCCTGGTTATCAACTCCATACTGGGTCTGGTACTGCTGACCTTTCTGGTCTGGCTGCGAGATGACCATTCCTTGAGACATTTTGCTTGACCAGTCCAGCTAATATCTAAAAGTAAAACGCAACTCGCAACAAGCACCCTGACCACACCATACGACGATACACTGCACCACCAAACTCTGTTGTTGTGCCTCAGCCAGGCAATAGAAATCAAGAGTCGGAGCTTATCAACACTGATGATAACACCAAAATGAGGTCAATGCGCTGTTCTCGGCTTCTCGGTTCAGGCCACCCGATTATGTCACTCAACTCGTCGCCTCCTCGTCTGCTGAGCTGAACGAACTGCTGGGCTATGTCGTACTGGTCTGGTCGCCAGTCGTTCCGCACCCGGACGTGTAAGTTTGTAAACAATGAATCTATGAAGGCCAGGATTTAGTCCATGTTCAAGTGAAAGTAGTACAGAGAAATGCATCATTTGTTTTTTTACAGCAGAAAAAAAAAGAAAAAAGAAAGAATTTAATAGGATGTGTTGCTGAATAATAAATAATATTATGCTAAATGGCGTAACACATCAAATTTAGATCTATTATTCATAATAAAAGCAAAATGGTGAAAATGAGAAGACAAAATACACGCCGAAAAGCTAAAGAAAAAAGCTTAGAGCACAAAATATACACTGCAGAGGTATGTTTGTTATACAATTGATTTAAGAAGTACTGAAATATCAAACATGTCCGACAGCACTTATATATATATATATATATATATATATATATATATATATATATATATATATATATATATATATATATATATATCTTTTTCTAAAGGATCTTACTTTGAAAGAAGTTCCGCTTAAAGTTAAAGAAAGGGGAAACAGCTTAATTGGTATGAAAGAAGGCCCCACCAAAGACTTTGCTCTTACACTACCGCTTTCTAAGTCTGTTTACCTTCGTTCCTGGTAGGCAAGAAAACTGTTACACTATATATTGGCAAAGTCATGCTCTTTTCGCTTGTTCGAGATGAATCTTGCTTATTATCTATAAACAGGTTGTGCGATAATGGTTACCGGATTTTTGTTACATTTTTATTGGAGTTTTCTTTTCTTCTCCTAAAGCTCTATATGGATTAAAGTCGTCAAAACGTAAATCCGATCTCCGAGATATTTCAGGTCTATTTTTTGATGCTCCGTATTGTAGTGTTTGTCTACCTCAACTTTTTAATTAATTTTGTATCAATAAACGTCTTTTAAAACACAAATAGATCTCGAAAAATATGTGCCTATGTTAACCTACCCTCTGAGTGTATGTGATTGGTCTAATTAATGCAGATTATTTTTCTGGTCATTTTCCTTGTAAGCACCTTTGTGAACACCTCGAATTCCAAATTATCAGGCAGAATATAATGATATACAAATAAAAGTGCAGTATGCAAAAAACGCCTTAATGTTTGTTTGTTTTTTAATTATATATATTTTTTAATCTTTTGCTGCCAAGATTCACCCACACCTCTCCTTTTCCATTTTCTTGATTTGTTAGTCTCGCTATACACCAGTTGTAATTCGCTTCCGGTCAGTTCATTTTTAATCGAGAAATTCGTTAGGCAGAATTTCGGAAGGTCTATGGTGTCACAGCCGACGCCCCACGACCAGCGCCCCCGCTGGGAAACTCTCAAGAGAGAAACGGGTAGGGGGAGTAACCTGTTGAGCTGCCTGCCAGGGATGGTGTTGCGTTGACATAAATGCACTTGTAACTGGTACCATAAATGTTTCTGTAAACAAAAAAGCAGTAAATGAATTAATCAATTTATTAAAGAGGCGTAAGCATATTGTAAAATATACTCCCTTGAATACAATGCAGTTCTATTAAAAGAAAATCAGTGTCCTTATTCCTTTTTTTCTGTGGGGCAGCTAGGGAATTGAAATAAAATTAACTAGACAGAGATGTAAAATTAGGCTATTATTTTCTTGAATGAACAATGGTTTCGAATTCGGAAGTAGAAAAGTACATTTTTTTAAAGTGATATTTCATCTTTGCTTAGATACTGTGTTTGTGAGACATGGAACGCGTCACAGACTTGCATAAAGAGGATCCAGGTTTTCTTGAACGGGACCACTTGGTGTCTAGGAAAGCTACTGCAGGATCAGATGGACAGACAGGGTCACCAACGAGGAAGTGTTAAGGAAAACAAGACAGATCCCAGTCACAGGTGAGGTAGGAAGAATTAGGCGGTGGCGATGGATTGGGCATACACTTAAGAAGTCATGAGGCAGCTGCATGACAAAGAAAGTTTTGGATTGGAATCCACAGTGTAAGAGATCAAGGGGAAGACCGCGAGGTTAACGGAGAAGAATCACAGAAATCGATGTACAGAAAAGTGGGAAGACATTTAATAACATAAAGATGCTAGCCCTGGATAGAGAAAGGTGGAAGGTCTCTGTCCGTGGCCTATATATAGGCTCCCATGCAGGGTGAGAAAGGCAATGATAATGAGATACTATGTGTTGTTGTTGTTTGCGAAGCATTCTCGCACAGAAATGAAACACGTCCATACTAATATTATTATTATTATTATTATTATTATTATTATTATTATTATTATTATTAT
>NW_004799461.1:12424-13762 GCF_000002075.1 Aplysia californica | reverse complement strand
TTCAGTATAATGCACGCGTCAATCTCTTGCCTAGCTCGTTGAAGTCGTGAGTTTGATTCCTGTCTGAGGAAAGTATTTTATCGAGTATTGTTTTGAGTACGCGCGGGTAGTTGCAGGGCGCCAGCGGTAGATCCTACCTCTTTACTTTACCTCTGCCTGCCTGCCTGTCTGTCTGTCTTGTTCCCAGATATAAGGGGGTGGGGGGTGGAAAAGAGGGTAGAGGGGGCGGGGGAAACGGAGGAGGCCGTCAACTTATCATTAAAGTTAGTACAGAGACCCTCAAAACTTTGCGCTCAAGAGCGCGTGTCTAATAAACCCTCAGCGCTTTCCACAGCTCGCTCATCTCGCACTTTTTAGATGCGTCTTATGTATCCGTATGCCTTGTATTCACCACAGAGTGCGCCTAATGAGGCCACCCCACGTCTCCTCGATGAGTTCCTCACCTGCTTGCTCTACTGTGTTGTTTCGGTTCCCTATGGAAGAACTTGGTTAAGAACGTCCACTTAATGGTGTTGCCGTCGCTTTTTTAAATGGTAGAACGACAGACATACGTGGATAAAAACAATATTCGGCGGCGTTATATTTTTAATGCGTATCATTGGAAAAGGTCATTTGTATAAATTGTGTTGAGATATTGTTTATTAATGATTCAGAGACACATATAATTCAAAAGTGTTCTGTTAAAGTGTATGAATTGGATTATTGATGATCTAATGTATGTTTTATTTCCTTCTCCTGTAAAAGAATAAATATAAAAGAATATATCAAAAAAAGATTTTGTGGGTGCGTGCAGTTGGTATCATTTTGAACTCTTGTGCTTTTCGTATTTCCGTGGTTCGAATCCCCACGCCCACCAGTGTGTTTTTTGAAAGAGTTAACTGAGATAAACTTTTCGCTTTCTGAACGTCTTGCGGAACGTGAAGCAGAGATCAGGACGAAATGAGGACGTTTTTGTTTAGTTTTGCTGGGTTTTGTGCGGGTTTTTTTTCAAGGGATGGGGTGTGGGAGGAGGTGAGAGGAGAGGGCACAGTGGCTCGCCAGGATCGTGACGCTGATCTGAGGAAGAATAGCTGAGGGGTTTCCTCCTAGAGCCTGGGTATTGAGATAGGGTGACCTTTTGTGACCCAGATCATTTCACACCGAGATGAGTGCACCGTGTGGCGCTCAGATACCTTTGGGCTGCTCACTCGCGGTGTGTGGATAGATGGATGGATGGGTGGATGGATGGTTGGATGGATGGATGGATGGATGGACGGATGGATGAATAGCCGGCAGGCAGGCAGGCAGGCAGGCAGGCAGGCAGACAGACAGATAGATGGTCTATCTTACTTTCCCTCA
>NW_004799461.1:6581-8265 GCF_000002075.1 Aplysia californica | reverse complement strand
CTTCGTGTACAAACTAACAGAACAGAACGGGCCGCTGTGTGCATGCGCACGGGACGGAGCGAAAAAAAAATAATACACCCCTCCCCAAAAAAAAAAAGAAAAAAAAAAGTGACACCAGAGAACCTGAAACATTGCCAAGGGGGCACAGAAAGGCGTGAGGAAGCATGTTATTAAAAAAAAAGCGAAACGAAACTAGTTTCAAACAATCTTTGTCAAGGGACCAGAAATAGATGTTCCCACGCGCAACTGGACAGTCAACACTGGTGTAAAAAATTCAGCGGGCATTTTTCTCCTTGTAGCGCGGGCATTTAGTCCGTGTGTCATGAGCAGGAGAAGTCCGTCTGTTTTAGGGTCTGTCTTCTCAGCTGTTGGGATATTGGCCGCCATTCTATAATTGTAATTATCGTCTGCTTGCCAATCGGCTTTCTGATGACGACACTATGTCGTTTGCTGCACGCCGAACTCCTCGACGCGTGTTTCCAAGGGGAGCAACTCTTGCGGATGTCGCCAAAGTGAGTCGTTTCGTTTAGTGTGTTGTTATCTCCCCCTTTAAAAATGATTATGACGTCTGTTGTGATCAGTGTGCATGCATGTCGAAAGGGTCTTGTCAATTTGCGTATTTGCAATTCGATTTCCCCGCAAAATGTCATCTTTTAAAAAAGTGAATTATAATTCCCAACGTAAACGGATAGCTCTTCTCGACGTGTCCAAAGTGAGTTCCTGTTTTCTTCTTTCAATCATTCTATGACAGTGTACCTGCCTTTTCAGAAGGGTTCTGTAATTTTCACACTTTAGGTGTTTGAAAGGCGAAATGTTAATTAATTTTTTTAAAGTTGTAATTTGCATTGATAGCAGAGGAACCCTTTTTAGTTTGACAAGCATAAGTTGTGTCTCCACAACTGTTACGTCTTCTATTACTATTATAATGACAATGTATGAAACTTAGCGTTTTCGATGGGCATTATATCAGAACTTTCATATTTTTCTTTTTGCTTCATTTCGGGGGTTTTTCGCATTCTGATATTCTTCTGTTTCAAAAGGTGCATTTTCTAAATTAACCATATCCGTACGTTGTGTTTTACTATCGTATCAATACGACTTGTGGAACTCTGTGCCACCACTTTCCAAAGAGGAAATTTACTCGTTAATCCGATCCGTACGCTTTGCTTATTGGTTCTATCAAAAAATTATTTTTTAAATAGAAATACTGAACGTTTCAAAGAGATCTTTGTACTAGAAGTATTCTAAAATGTTAAGAATACCATCCCTTGGGGTACAAAATGACCCTAGGGCGTACGGATAGAGTTAAACAATGGTTATCCCCAACAAAGCTGAGGCTTATCTCCCCTGGATGCTGCCAAAGTGTGTCATCTCTGTTCACATGATATCATCACTCTGTAATGTGATTTTAAAAAACTGGCTTTCCTCTTTCGATTGTGTATTTGTTACCAGAGGTGTCATACACTTTGTACATAACTATTGGTAGATCGCTACTTCAGAATTACAAAGTTCTATCTGCTCAATACCTAGTTTTGAGAAATGTGACGTCAAAACTTTTGAGTGTGGCAATATGTCAAGCTTTTAAAAATGAAATTCTTTGAATATCCCGAGGACGACTCGTAGTAATCTTACGATTTTGATAGAGCAGACAGGACAGTTGGTTTCTCACTTCATGGTCTTAGTA
>NW_004799461.1:4446-5742 GCF_000002075.1 Aplysia californica | reverse complement strand
AACAACAAACGAACAGACAAACACAATTCAAGTATTGACCAAATTCATATTTGCCCAACTGCCCACCTTTGGCAGTATTTCTACATTTAATTTATAGTACCATGTACAATATTTGAAGATATGCTTATTAGTTTAGTTTGAATAATTAGAAGCAATGTGGCACGACAGGGCCATTTATTTAGCGCTCAGCAGAGGCGACAGCCTGACAGAACAGCCGTGTGAGAGAACAGGAGCAGGCCCGGCGTCTGTGGTGTAGTGGTGTGGATTTTTGCCGTTGCACGCAGAAGACCCGAGTTCGAGTATTATTTGGGGAGACGTTTTATCGAGTATTTTTCGGCACTTAAATGACCTTATTGTGTTTCAAGTGCCGTAAAACACTTACTGAAACTAAATCGAGTATCTCGAATTTTCTGCTAGGACGTTGTATTCCTTTACAGCCGGGTTGGCCCCTCCAGGCAAGGTTAGTGCCCACTTCCCGCTTCCTAATTGATCTAAATTGTGTCAATGAGGGAGTAAAAACACCATCATTTGAGACAGAAAAAAAGAAGGAAAAGCAAGCGCAGCCATCATACGTGGATGGTTGGAGGGCGCCAATGGTAGGTCCTACTTCTTTACTTTCCCCTCTGTTGTTTCTGTCTGTCTTACTTATTCCAAGCACTAAATGACCATTATTGTGTCAATGCGCTTCTGTTTAAGTCAAACGAAGCCATTCTACAAGCTTCTACACTTCTACTGTCTTGTCGAGATAAACACAAGCTCAGGGTATGCGCCCACACCACAGAAACAGACGGAACGGAACGGATATTTTAACGTTACGTTCTGTGGGAAAAATAGTGCAGCAGAATAATTTTCCTCTATATAACTTTGTACTTCCGTCAATTTCTGCGCCCACGGCCACTCAACGGACAGTCACGGAGACTGACGCAAAAACGAAATGAAATAGATAAATAAATAAATAAATAAATAAATAAATAAATAAATAAATAAATAAATAAATAAATGAATAAACACGTGAATAAATAAATAAATAAATAAATAAATAAATAAATGAATAAACACATGAATAAATGAATGAATAAATAAATATGTACCGCATTCGCTATGTTTTTGCCGTTGTCCGTCGGTAGAAGGAGTTCACTTTTCGTGACAAGATCATGCTCCCGACATGAGAAATGCACATACGTTCTTACTAGATTGATAAAGAATGAGCACGAGTGTGTGTATGTGTGTGTGTGTGTGTGTGTGTGTGTGCGCGTTTGTGTGTGTGTGCGTGCGCGTGTGTGTGTGTGTGTGTGT
>NW_004799461.1:0-1253 GCF_000002075.1 Aplysia californica | reverse complement strand
GAGAGAGAGAGAGAGAGAGAGAGAGAGAGAGAGAGAGAGAGAGAGAGAGAGCACTCGTCGTAAGATTTATTTTCAGTTATGTTTGTTATTTTCCCTCCCGTGTTTGCTACCACAGTTCCCTCTGTCTTATTTATACTTCTGTGGAGAGTGACGTGTCGGTGACGTCAAGCGTAAATGACTGGAGAAATGAAGCAGGGGTACTCCCAAGGGCGCCTATGCTGTGTCGTTTATAAAGAGACCATGAGTCCTGTTTCGTGGTGTAAGGTTCTTGTCCTCAGAGTCAAAAGGTTATATCTGCATCGATAATGCATTTTTTGTGGGTGTTTTTTGTGTAAACTGTTTTTGCTCTGAACCCCGAGACCCTGATGGGCATCTGTAACATGTAGTCCTAGCTGAGAAGCGCGTCCTTACCTACTGCTCAGTGTCAGACTTCGTCGTATGTTACTTTTCAAAATGGCATATATATATGGCAGAGGGTTACACTGAGGATTTATTATGTTTTTAGTAAGAATTATTTTGTTTTAGTAGAGGTTTTACGGCGCTCGCAACTGCATACGGTTATATGAGCGCCAAGGGGTGGTTGTCAACAGAGAAATCCTTACAGGGAATCAGATTTGCTCTGCTCACCTCTTAAGCTTCAACAGCACAAAATCTGCTTCGACTATCCAGGCACCCCGGAAATAGCGGGTCACAAGAATGTGACAAACATACAAAAGAAGTAGAGGCAAAAATGACGATAGTAAGGATTAGCAAAGCAAAGAAGAAGCAGCAGTTCCCTGTTGCAGATCAGGCACAGTTATGAACATGCCATTGATGAATCAGCCCATGTATTTACAATGTTCAATTCTACTGTGCATTAGAACTTGAGATGTTAATGTCCCCCCCTTTTGGGAATGGCCTAAAGACACTTCAGTCAGTGACCCGCCCCGAGGGGTAGTAAGAATTTTAAAATGTCTTTTTTACGTCCGCACCTACCAAGTCGTGGTAGGTTGTGCGACGAGCTGCTTCGACTTTTGTCTGTCGGTGTTGATTCTGACCAGGTTCTGATGTGATATCCACTCACACTACTGCTGTTGCTACCACTGCCACTGCCACCCTGCCGCCAAAATTCTTCCTTTTCCCCATATCATGCAACGAGAACAAAAACTACACCTCCATCACCACCACCTCCAACAACAACAAAAAGTTTTTACAGAGAATAGTAGACGTTAGTACGAATACTATGTAAAGGTAAATCACGACCGCTTGGCCTC
>NW_004799460.1:13234-14608 GCF_000002075.1 Aplysia californica | reverse complement strand
TATAAACAAAACACATACCGATCGAATATTACTGCATGCACTAGCAAATCATCTAATCCTCACCCCACCCCTTTCCCCGGGTTGACCCAACCCAGTTGACCATGGTAATATATGGACATGCGTCAATCCGTCTGAAGACTGTTATTGCTTCAGTGGGCCTAATCTCTTAGTTAATCCAGTGCGGAAATTGTACACGAGATTGATAGGAGGAAAATATTATAAGCTCAGCACTTTCGTGTTATCAATAATAAATTGCAAAGGAATTCTATTTTGCTAATTCACATAAATATTTTAGTTGCTTAATATTTTGAGGCCCAAACACCTAGTTTCGAGTATTGCTCAGTTTCTGATTCCAGAGGAATAGGGTTCCCCTTCTACTTCTTTCTGAAACTTCAACTTGTGTATTGCTCGTGCCTGGAGAAATGAGGCTGTTGCACACGGACTGTAATGTTTTATACGTTTTTATGTGTTCCTACCCCCACATGTTCTTCATACTTTTCTAAAGGTTAAATGTTTATAAATTGTACATACCGGTCTCTGTGATGTAGCGGGCTTCGCCCTCGCACACAATTCAATCCCCTTGTAAGGCGAATATCTCTGTCTGTCTTAGTTTTAGTTGAGTTTTTACGGCGTTTGCAACTGCATAAGGTCATATGAGCGCCAAGGGGTGTTAACAGAAAAGTCCATACAGGCAATCAGGCTTACTCTGCTCACCTCTCAAGCTTCAACAGCACAAAGTCTGCTTCGACTATCAAGGCATCCCGGAAATAGCAGTTCACAATAGAGTGACAAACATACAAAAGAAGTAGAGGAAAATGACGATAGTAGTAATGAGGAAAGAAAAGCAGCCGTTCCCTGCTGCAGTTCAGGCACTCTTATGGGCATGACATTGATTTTTAAAAAAGCCCATTTACAATGCTACTATGCATAAGATCATTTTAATGTCCCTCTTTGGGAATGGCCTAAAGACACTTCAGTTAGTAACACCACCCCACGGGGGGTTAGGGTATCTGTCTGTCTGGTAGGACCTTGGAGTAACTATATTAATAGTTACTCCAAGGGTAGGACATTGCATCCTTCTTAGCCCAGGATTGGTGCTGCATTCTCTGCCTCGATATCCGTTTTGTATTTCACTGGATTTTTTGTATGGTGTGTCGAATATCTGTCTGTCTGCTTGGACATTGTGTCCCATGGCTGGCGCTGACTCACGGGGGCGAAGTAACCGGCCTAAATCTGTGCTCTATCACCGGTGGTGCACTTTTAAATGCTCTCCCCACTCCCCTCCCCGTCCCCTCCCCTTTTTCTCATGTTGTCTCTGTCGTTCCGTCTCTCTCTCTCTCTATCTATCTATCTATCTATCTATCTATCTATGTA
>NW_004799460.1:11082-12943 GCF_000002075.1 Aplysia californica | reverse complement strand
TACGTATAATATAATATATTATAAGATATAATATAATATGTTTGCCATTGTAATCCAACTTTCCCCACGGAGGTCAAAAACATTTTTTTAACTTTTCCATTATACTGTACTAAAGAAGGCTGCAAAATTAGATATGCAGCGAGTATCACAACAGTGTAAAATTCTTGATCCATTAAAACAATTAGAACATTAAATTGGCCGATCCTTTCTCGTGGTCTATTTTTAGTGCCATTTATCAAGATTTTAACCTTAACTAATTTAATGTACTAATAACTATAATGTATTAAGTAACATAACAACAAAGGGATACTTGCCGAATACATGCACGTTTTTCACATCCTGTATATATAGTATCAGGCAACATTGCGATGTTGATTACACAGTTATAAAAGGAACTATTCAAATCCTTTTATCAGCCTCGCCAGCCTGCCCTTCCTCGAGCACCCTGTACAGATCTGTTGATAGGATTATCGCCTAGATTACGTCCTGATTACGGGATACTGAAGCCTGCAACAGTGCATTTCGTTACCTTAGAATTACAAAGTTCTATCTGACATTTTTGACCGTTTTGAGTTACTTAGACCATGAGGTCAGAGTTAATGTTCTATCTGCTCTATCACAATCATAAGAATATTCTGAGTCGCTATTAAGATTTTCTAAGAATTGTATTCGATAAAGCTTGACATGTTGTGAAACTCAAAATGGTTTAACGTCCAATTTATCCAAACTAGGTACATGGCAGACAGAACTTTGTCATTCTAGGGTAGTGATTTGCGCCACAGGAGGCCCAGTTTGCCACCTCTTTGAAGAGGAGTTACCGCTTCTATCACACTGGCTACCTGTTCTTTTCACAAACAATTCAAAACGTGCTGCTTGGAGTATTGTAAAGAGTTGTATTACGCAAAGGGGATTCGAAGTATTGTTGCTCGTAAAATATTTTAACGAGACTGACTGAGCAGACACGATCTATCTATCTATCTATCTATCTATCTATCTATCTATCTATCTATCTATCTATCTATCTATCTATCTATCTATCTATCTATCTATCTATCTATCTATATTTGTGTTAGCTACAAAAGCTATCAAAGTACACAGAGGCGAAACAAAATAATAAACGTAATGGGTATACGACATCTCCCTGCCCAACCCTCCTCCCTTCCCTCTCCCCTCTTCCTCCACCCCCCCCCCCCCCTCACGAAATATCTCTGGCGGGAGCGAATGTGGTTTAGCCCACATTCTGCAGGCAGCCTTGAAGACCAGACAAAATGACAAATCCCTGAACATTGTGAGTCATCAACTTCCGTGTCTGTGCTGTCCCTTTTTTCGGAGCTCCAATTTTCCGCGATGACTCGTCCTGTCCTGTCTGTTTGTCTCAATCTGAGTGGAATACGCAAACGTTTGTGTGTTCAGAATACGTGGAATGCTCGAACCGCCCCTTTTCCAAAAAAACATCAATTGGACCCAGAAATTTGTTTTTGATTTACTACTTGCAAGCACATTTTTTTTTCTCTCTAAATCTGTTGTTTAGTTGCAAGGAGCGTACGTCGCTTACTGCGTGACTCTATGTTATATATAGCGTGCTAAAATAAGCCAGGGTAACCACATTTTGGATGTTTGGATGGATTTGGAAAAAAGGTTCTTTGCAAGACGAATAATAGTAGCTTTTTGGGGAATCAGAATCTTAAAGCAGGCTACCCCCCCCCCCTTTTTTTTACCCCCTTACTTAAATTTTTAAAAATGAATTTAAAAGAAGAAGAAAAAGAAACAAAGATAGAGGAAGAAAGAAAGGAAGAAACTGCCACGATTATACGAAATGTATTTCTTGTCTTATTTGTTATAAATTCATTTATTATTATTA
>NW_004799460.1:9299-10970 GCF_000002075.1 Aplysia californica | reverse complement strand
TCTATCTATCTATCTATCTATCTATCTATCTATCTATCTATCTATCTATCTATCTTAAGAGCCAACAAACCAGCCTTGTATCCACTGTGCCCTTAGCTTTGTCCAGACCCACTAACAACGGTCAGCCGTAAGGAAGGAAGTCCATTCAGAGGGATCAAGCTACCAGATGAAAAGAACAATTTTTTTGGGTCCCATATACTGATTTGGTGCCGATATTTTGAAAGTTACGTAAAATATATCAATAAGGTAGCAATTTTTATATGTAAAAAAAAGAAAGAAAAACAATGAAAAAGGGAAATTGTTTGGTATTTGATGAACCCCTTTTGATACATACCCAGGGGCCAGGCCATTGCAAACAGTTTTGTTTAATCCCCTTTTGGCTTGGTTTGATACATTAATTTTAGGGGTGGTGCTGGCTAGTGTAAAATTATTATATCACATTGCCCTCTGCTTACTTTACTTTTACCTTTTTCCTTCCTCAGGTATTCCTTAAGATGTCAAGGGGAGGTATATGTTTCAGTTCATTGCTACGTGTGTGGCGTCTGTGATAGATGTTAAGTTGTTCCAGGAACTTTTTAACCCTGTGCAGCCAGGTATTTCTTGGTCTTCCTCTTGATTTGAAACCAGATTCACGGGTGTGGTAAGCTCTTGCTGCTAGTTGTTTCTGGGGCATTCTGGTTAGATGTCCAAACCACTCGACACTTTGAAGCTCAATGTAATGTATCACTGTTTACTTACTTTATCCGTCCTCTTGTACCTCTAGGGCGTCGAGGGGAGAAAGAGCTCCCTGTCTCTAGCAAGTTTGATGGCCTGGCTAGGTGGGATATTTATGCTCTCAGGGTATCCTTCACACCCAGGATCCAGGTCTTTCTTGGTCTTCCTCTTTCTTTGTACCCTGATACTTTTCTGTAATAGGCTTTACTAGCAAGCTGGGGAGGTGCCATACGTGTGAGATGTCCAAACCACCTAATTGTTTGCCTTCGAATGTAGTGGAAGACAAGTGTTGTTCCCATCATTTCTCTGATCTTGTTTTTTCTGAAAATGTTCCCTCTTGTTTTGTTGACGGCTCTCCTTAGACATCTCACCTCGCAGGTGGTTATCTTACGTTCCAGACTTTTGGTCAGGATCCATGTCTGGCACTGGTAGGTCAAAGTGGGGATGAAGATAGAGTTAATTATTGGAGGTATTCTGGTTTGTAGGTGTATGCTCTCGTTTTTTATGCAGTCTGTTCTAGTGACTTTGGTGGTTTTGCGGAGACACATCATTTCACAAACTCTGTTTTTTCTTTATTTTGCTTTGTTTAGGGACAGGTACAAAAGAGATCCACTCTAACTTTGTCCTCATTTGGAGTGGGGTAAGAAAAGAACAAAGAGCTGAACACGGTGTGGGTTTCATCATACATCCTGACAAAGTAAAGGAAATATTGAGAATACAGACCTCATTTCTGAAAGACTCATCAAAATCAGCATTAGAGAGGGCAAAAAGACCACAAACTACATTCATGTGTATGCACCGTGTAACGACTCCTATTCAGACGAAGAAAGGGACTCTTTTTTCGAACAACTCTCGGACTTAATTAGCAACATCCCAGACGAGGAAGACCTTTATGTAATGGGAGACTTCAACGGAAGAGTCGGAGAGAGAAAAGACCGTGGACAAAACACCTGGGTC
>NW_004799460.1:7881-8790 GCF_000002075.1 Aplysia californica | reverse complement strand
GGGGGGGGGGGAATGGATCGGTCCTACTTAATAGACTAGACTGTAACAGTAACAGGGGAATAATGTCCACGACTGTTTTATTAACACAGACGCCGGTCTAAAATAGACCAATCATGCCGTTTTGGAGATAAGGGACTTTGTTATCCGACCAGCAGCTCAATAAAATTGAATGCTATATCCAAGAAACAGTCAACCAAAAATAGAAATACCCTTGGATTGAATTAAAACCTCAATGGCCATCATGTAGATCATGTTGGTTGTAAATTTTAAAAAAAGAAGTAAACCGAACCCCCCCCTTTGAAAAGTAAACATGAGAGTAAAATAGCAAAGACAAAAAAACAAACATTAAAAAACATTGAACAAACAAAAAAAACCTTAAAAAATCAATAAAGTAAAAAGATCCATCCAAGCTGTAGATCGTTGTGAGTTTGTATGTGCGTATGTGCATAACATGTACGTATGTGTGTATGTGTGTATGTATGTGTGTGTGGTGCGTGCGTGAGTGAAATGTGTTTGCACGAGTATGTAACACTATGTACCTTTAAAATTGATTTGTAAATCCATAATATGTATCATGTTAAGCGCATAGAGCATTGCATAAATGGATATGCGCTATATAAATGCAATCCATTATTATTTATTATTAAGAAACAGGGCCAGAAGTACCAGCTCAGATACAAATGCACAAGTAGAGGAGGGAAAGTTGAAGAGAAATACTTGTACCTTGAAAATGAAGAACAAGTTACAAAATGGTATGAACAAGTGGTTTACGCACCCGTAACCTGTTCAGAGAGATTTCTTTGTTGCTTCTGTAAAAGCGCTGGGTCAGACCAGAGAGTTTTGGTCAGACCCAAGAAAAGAAAAAGGAAACAAAAGTGATTGATGAAAATAATAATAATAATAATAATA
>NW_004799460.1:4903-5966 GCF_000002075.1 Aplysia californica | reverse complement strand
ATCATCATCATCATCATCATCATCATCATCATCATCATCATCATCATCATCATCATCATCATCATCATCATCATCATCATCATTAATGCCAATAAGAGGAAAGGAGAGAAAAAGCTATTCGTTGGAAACTCACTGCTTTGACGAGCTTTAGAAAAGCAAACATAGTTTCGCAAATCATTCAGAATGTTCAATTGTGTTCTCTTTATATGAAACTAAGAAAAAACAACCCACAGGCAACAGGACGCTTACTGTGAAAGAAATACACATTTGTGTTTCTGATCTGCTGTGTGTAATAATTCAATAAAAAGTGCTACAGCATTGTCTTTGGACTGATACTGGTCTGACATGTCGCTACCTCAGAATTACAAATTTCTATGTGACAATGTTGGCCATTTTGAGTTACCAAGACCATGAGGTCAGAAACCAAATGTACTATCTGATCCATCAAAATTGTTCGATTATTCGGAGTCGTTATCAAGATATTATAAAGAATTAGCCTTCGAAAAAGATTGACACGATGTGAAACTCAAAATCTTTGACGTCAAATTTCTCAAAACTAGGTACTAAGCAGTAAATAACTTTGTAATTCCGAAGTAAAGATTCTGTGTCCTGCTTTGTCGATAAAGAGTTAATCGCGTCAGTACGTAAAGCAGATGGTTAATAAGAAAGGAAAGCATGAACGAGAGAAAGATTAAAAGTACTTCCCCTCTGGCCTTTGACCTATAAGTCCATTGACCGCTCCCCCCCACACATAACCACCACTATTCTCCTCACATCACCCCCCCCCCTCCTTTTCCACCACCACCTGTGGCTCGCTTCCACTTGACCTCCATAATGCCAGGCTCTGTAGGAAGACCCTAAAAATGGGTCATGATTTTAATATTGTTGACAAGTCTTGTTAGCATAGCTTATTATTTTCTGCCGACTCTCAGATTCTTAAAAGATTCTGTTTTCTGAATGGGATCTATCTATCTATCTATCTATCTATCTATCTATCTATCTATCTATCTATCTATCTATCTATCTATCTATCTATCTATCTATCTATCTATTGGTTTGTTCA
>NW_004799460.1:0-2387 GCF_000002075.1 Aplysia californica | reverse complement strand
GGGGGGGTTGTTCACCATTCACCACATCAAGAATAACAGGGTGTTAACTCAGAGTTCTTAACATTTGGATTGAAAGTGTCAGGGGCATCCACCCATCCCCTGTCTTTCCACCCCCCCCCCTCCCCTTCTGTACTCCATCTATCTACCTCGCGTGTAGAAGTAAGAACTCCCGTTTTTGTTTTGTTTTGTTTTACTGAGAAATAAAACCTTCATTTCCGAGATATTATGATAATGTGGGCGGTTGGCGGGTGCTATGGTACGTGTGATTTGCTCCATTTTTCATATCAAATATCTATCATCCTTATCTCTCTCCCTCCTTCTTTCGTGTGTTTGTTACTCTCCTGTGACACCGCTAATTTAAACTAAAACTTAAACAATCTAATTGCATTTATGATACCCCCACCCCCGCCCTCTTTTATTAGTAGATGAAAATATGTGTCCAAACTTTAAACTCAAACAAAGTTTAAACGATTGTAACCGAGATAAAAAAAAAACAACCTTTATTTTCCTAAGACAGCCCACATTGTCGGTGAATTCCAAGTAACCTTAGCCTCCCTCCTTGTCGTTATCCTAGTTCTGACCACCGGCCGGCCAATGACGGAACCAGGTCAGACAGGAGGTGATGTGGGTGCTCGGGTGGGTCACGCCATCTGGTGGTGACATGCTGAACCCTCACTGAATTAGGTCATCTGCGTCCCAGGGCAACCCTCCATTATGAACAATTATGCTGGTGGGCACACGTATCCCAAAGTAAACACTCACCCTAAACTACCATTAATTTATTCATGAACATAATAACTGTACTCTCATCTTACTAAACGGCCGGAAGAAGAAAGATTACTTGGCGAACTTGGCTTAACCCTTTTCGTACTACGAATTATCAGTACTCTGTCAAGGGTCTATCTAAATAAGAGCCAAATATACCCACGATTGGTATAGAAAGAGTTAAATTTACTTTTGTAAGATTTTGTTAAGTAAATAAAAAGAAGGAAAAGAAGGAAAGGCCTTCACAGGCTTATCAATTATATGGAAACTTCAGAGCCGATAAAAAATGTCTTTGCTCTCTCCACACTGCTTATCTCATTAGTCGAATTCCCACGGCTGTTTTCACTATGCAGTCAATAATAAAAAGAATTCCATTCAGACCTTGACTAGCCCCTATCTCTTCTGTTTCCGTTACCTAAACACGGGACCATCCCACTCTGATATTTTGTGAAGAGTTTCGCAATCAGTATACGTCTAAGCTATGAATGAGAACAGCAGAAATGGACCCGGGTTCGAGACACCACCGGAAGTTCGCATCGATAGCTGCGGCACTTAGGCCTAACGTTAGACAAATATTAAGGGCAGGAAACATAGTTAATCAGTCTCGTCTGTAACCTAATAAAGACATGATGCAAGGTTGCACACACATATAAAACCCCCACACGAAATACATCCGTTTTGGAAAGGTTCATGGTTAACAAAAAGATTACTCCTATTACTGCTATTACCATAACTTGACCGTTTGTTACTTTTATTGGAACAGAAAAGAACAAAACCAAAGAAGAACAGACAACAATAGCAACAACAACAGCAACAACAACAGCAGCAACAACAACAATAGCAACAACAAAAACAACAACAACAACAACAATCAACATCAGTAACAACAGCAATAATAAAAACAATGAACACACCAATACCGCAACAACTACATCAGAAACAATAACAAAAATACTTTTTCATAACCATTTTCAAAGGCTTTTACCCCGAAAAAAAACCAAGAAGAACAATTCAACTAGGAGGCCCCGCCTCTTAAATAACCTAACAGTGTGTTGATAGGGGCCTTAAACCCATACCATTTCACAATTTGACGGAGAAGAACAAGAACAAAAACAAATACAAGTACAGCAACAGCCACAAGAACAACAACCAAA
This sequence comes from Aplysia californica, assembly GCF_000002075.1. Lineage (NCBI taxonomy): Eukaryota > Metazoa > Mollusca > Gastropoda > Aplysiida > Aplysiidae > Aplysia > Aplysia californica. Next base: position 468 of record NW_004799460.1, on the reverse strand, counting down.
AAAAAACAACAACAAAAACAAAACAAAACAAAACAAAACAAAACAAAACAAAACAAAACAACATACAGCAAAACAAACAAGAAAAGGTGCAGGAGCAAAAGTAACAAGAACAAGCAAACGAACGAACACAAGGAAAACAAGAAAGGACAAGGAGAAGAAAAGGAACAAAAAACAACATGAACAAGAAAAACAAGAACAAAAACCTACACCATGGTCAAGAAGTAGAATGTGAAAAACAACATACAGAAAACAAAAACAAAACAGAATCAAAACAAAATAACAACAAAATGAAAAAAACAAAAAAACAACAACAACAACAAACAAACAAACAAACAAACAAACAAACAAACAAACCAAGAACCAAAACTGTTAGCACACAGACAAGAACAAGGAAACGCACTACAAAATCACATACAAATCAGTAACAAAAGTAACAACAGCAGCAACAAAAATAACAATAACAACCGC
>NW_004799459.1:0-13711 GCF_000002075.1 Aplysia californica | reverse complement strand
TCACATACAACAAACTCTTCAAATTCAAACAGTATATCAACAGAAATTTTGTTCAGGTATTCATTAGTTTACCTTTTTTCTTCTGTTTTATTGTCAGTTGATTTGACCAAACCCAATAACAGGCATAGTACGGCTATACCAAAGCTCAGTTATTCTTTCCTCAGACTGCTAGAACTGATGAAACAGTTTCGGGAGGTGTGGACTCAAAGAGCCAATCCAGACCTGGGCCTGTCTGATTCAGTACAAAGGCTACGCAGCCTGTTCAAGGTGCTCCTGCCTAACACTGACCATTCAAGTCTCCTGAACTCTGAGGCTGACCACTGATGGGTCGGACAAAAACTTTTTCAATTGTGGATGACAACAATGAAAAGAAACGCTGGGAAGGTCAATCCGTGTTGACTTTGTCACTGCATGCAGCCTGAAATCACCACTTACTTGTCTGTTTTATGGGTATATGTGAAATTTTATATTTTTTGTCATGCTTTTGATGTGAGGCTGTGCAGCTATTGCTTCATACTTTCTGTCTTTGTACGGAGGCTGCTGGCAGAAAATGGGAGCTGTTCACTGCTCGATTAGTGGGAAGTCGTTGAAACAAATCTGGGTGTTTTTGAATGAAGTCATTAGCAAAAAGTCTGGTTGTTTTTTATTGAAGTCATTAATGAAAAATCTGGGTGTTTTTGATTGAACAGTTTTAACAAATGATGTGCCTACATATGACTGCTGGTTGTGACAGCATACCACTACTGTTGATAATGTTATTTCGCTTGTTTTTTGTTGGACTTGGAAGGACGCGTGTGGGAGGGGGGCTGGCTAGAGGTGTTGGCATGGTGTTATGTTCATGCTGTTTCACCACGCGGTACCAAGGAGGTACTGTCAAAAGATGATGGATGTGTTGGAGGAATACCACTAGCATTTGTAGAACATTTTGGATTGTGTGCAGTTTGTAAAGTAGTTGTTGGCTTATCAAGTATCAAATAGACTGAGTATTTTACAGCTATATTGTCAGCTCTCTAAATTCCTTTAAAGTATGTCTGTTTTGTAACAGAATATTTGACAGTCTGTGAAATAGAAAGAGTGAATGGTTGGCAAGCGTTCTAGTGTGGTTTGCTCCTCCTTTCCTATCAAATATCTATCGTCTTTATCGCTTCTCATTCTTTTCCTTGCATGTTACTCTAATAATACCTTTGTTTGACACTTATGTGACCTATTTGTGTCGCAAGTGCAGTAAAACTCTTTCTAAATCTAAAACAGAAAGCACAAAGCAAAGTATCATGTTTGGAAGAGCTGTCAGGGATAATTGTGGGTGAACTTTTTTGTCGTTGTTGAATATGTTTTTGTTATACTCATATGACTGTATCATATGAAGTCTGAAATTGTGTTTTATGTGTCAGGTCTGATTTACTTACTGTGACAACCTGGTACTGTTTCACGTTCTTCTGTCCAGCTGTATTCTGTGCACCCATGAAGCTTTGTCAGACTGAAGAATAGATATTTTTCAAATCTCTGCACTAGCGTTTTTAAGCGTAGTGTGATTGAAGATTTTAAGGCTCCCAACACCATGGGTGTCCTTCCTTTAAAAAAGAAGAAATTATTGTGATAGCGGTATGAAATTTATAATGAAGGTTAGCTTGTTGCAGTAGTCGTTACAAACAACAGTTCTTTATACGCATCTGTGTTGCCCAAGGACTTTAAAACGAAATGATCGGGCAATTATTTTTTTTATCAGCTTGGAAAAAAATCAGTGCCGTGTTTATTTCTTTTAGACCCTGCTTACTTAAGACATTCATGTCTAACTTGGAAAACAAATACTCCTAATCACTAGCTAGATCAGTTCTTTTTCAGCTTTAAGTCTTTGAGGATGTAGTGAACACATATATGTCCAATCAGGAGCAGACCAAAGGCAATGTTGTGACATATTTCAAATTTGAGACACAAATTGGGAACACAAATTTAGATATTTCATAGTACGGATGTTGTTGCCTGATTTTTTTGTTTCGGATAATGAAATACGAATTGAAAAAATTTGTATGAATAATGAAGAGCCCAAAAACAATGTGTGCTCAATCTTTGTTGATTTGAATGACCAGAATGTGGGTTTTCTACGAGTTAGAAGAAAAGTGAATACCTATTAGGTTATTAATCTGCTTATTGGAAGCAAATTCCGTAACAGTAATATACCACTGTTAGATGATCTGTGCAATGTGTGCTTTATACTTAATATGAAATTTGCTTTCAGATTCTTTTTTCTGATTTAATATTGTTATAGTATGTGTTCTCTTAGCTCAATGCTTGTCAACCAATATTAAATCGGTGCCCACTTTTGCCGCTATAAAAAGGCTAAAATTTCCTTACCACCCACCAACATGTATTTCCAAGCACAGCATAAAATAATATGTGTCGCGATGCAGTGGAATCAGGCGCTCGTCTATTTTTGGGTATATGGAGTTAATGTTATCACCTTAAAGCTTGTTTACTTGTCTTGCTTTTGGTGCAAAAGTACCCATCTATCTTCAACAGAAATGGTTATATTTGCAAATAAAGGAGGTGGAGGTCGCCTTGTTTCAGAGGTAAAGTTAGTGAGAAAATGGCTGCCAAACTTTGGTGACTTCCCAAGATTTAGAGTCCTTGGAAACTGTAGATTTACATTTTTCTTTGCCTTTAATCAAAGTTCTCCAGTAAAATCCACATAGCAGTGTGTTTTTATAATAGACATGAAAGGTGAGTCCAAAAAAAATTTCAACAAAAATTGCAAACGGGAAGAAAAATGCCGGTTTCTTCGATTTCATTATTTTGCCGAGGGCCTGATTTCACCATGATGCCTCACATGCATGTCAGCAAGGGTGATTCCCACCACCCATCAAAATTTTCAAATTCTCCCCCCGGGGCGGTACCACTGACTGAAGTGTCTTTAGGTACCACTGACTGAAGTGTCTTTAGGCCATTTCCAAAGGGGGGACATTAACTTGTTCTTATGCACAGTAGAACAGTAGAAATGTAAATGAGCTGATTCAACAATGTCATGCTCATAACTGTGCCTGCACTGCAACAGGGAACTGCTGCTTTTTCTTTTCTAATCCTTACTATCGTCATTTTTCCTCTACTTCTTTTGTATATTTATCACACTTTTGTGACCCGCTATTTCCGGGGTGCCTTGATAGTCGAAGCAGACCTTGTGCTGCTGAAGCTAGAGAGGTGAGCAGAGTAAGCCTGATTCCTTGTGAAGACTTCTCTGTTGACATCCACCCCTTGGTGCTCATATGACCATATGCCGTTGCGAGCGCCGTAAAACCTCTACTATAACTAAACACTAGTGGGAAAAATGGCCCAGGTTGGCAAGCACTGTTGTAGCTTTTTGACATTGCCAGTTGTTTAGTTACATCATATCACTTTCTGTAGTTTGGACTAGGAGCTCAGCTCGTTGTTAGAGTGTTGGATGATGTCAATCAGATTGCTGTGTTGTGAGTGACTCTTTTGTGCTACTTGTTGCTAGTGTTGAATGATATCATATCAGATTGCTATAATATTGTGAGTCACTGGTGTGTGCTCCTTGTTGCTATCCATCACGAAACAAGCTTAGAAAAAAATGACTGTTTTAGATTTAGATGTTTTAATGTTGGTATATTGATGTTTATGTGTTGAATAATGTTGGATTGTTGTTAAAACATCATGTGAAACAAACGAACACTGATACAGTGGAAGTGACTGTTTTGAATGAACATTTGTGTTGTTTAATTGAAAGTTATACCTTATTAGCTTTGTTATGCATTGATATTGCTCTTGTGTGATTCACAGTATGTGGTTTATCAGATGAAATAAGAGATTTATTAAAAGTGATATTTTAATTTCAAGGGCTTGATTGTAGACCATGAAACTTTAATATATTGCTTGTGCATGTTATTCAGAATAGCAAAAAGGTAGTTAATGCAGGCAAGCCATGACTTCCTTTCAGCTATAAGAACGCATGACCGTTTGTAGGTGTTTACTCATACATATAATGTGTGGTTGCAGGCTTGTGCAAAGTGCTTTGAATTTACTTCAAAATCTTTTCGTTTGTCTTTGTTATTTAATATACTCAGTCTGAAGTGTCTAACATTTCAAATCACAAAGCAACTTGATTACATTATGGTGCAATGTAGAATTTGCGTGCTCACTACTGAAAATTCAAACCTAATCAAGTCTACCTGAATGTTTGATCAGTATAAATATATGTTTTCCCAGTAGGATATAAGAACAGAAAAAAGTGTTTGTGGGTCTCAAAGAGAGTGAACAAAGTTATTAGTCAGTGGTAGTCAAGGCTGTTGCTTTTTTAACTATAAGTATAAGCGAAGACCAAAATCTAAGCCTATTTTCTTTTTGTGAAGTTTGGGTTCGTGTTTCTCTTCTTTGCAAAGACCTTTTCAACATGTGGTTATATCTGACAAGGTCTATAGCAGGTTGTGCAAACTGTCTGATGTGCTATCTCCCCACTACTTTTGGTGCAACTGCAATACACTTCCCCCCCTTCCCCCTTTATTTTCCGTTACATTATTAATTTATTTAAAACTCTTGCTGTGATCAAGATATATTCTTCCTTTTTTTCAGTTGTCAAATGCAGACTAGCAGGTAGAATTATACCTGCTTAAATCCATTTCTTTGTACATCTGTTGCCCGTGATACTTGCTCTTGATATTTAATTTGTTCACTTTCTTTCTTTTCATGATGATTGCTATGCTTTGCCTTATTGTAGTGCCTGGTGATCTTATATGCTGTTGGGATGTAGTAGAAAATGTTTCTGTTGATCTGTTAAATAGATTAAAGTATTTAAAGTGAAAGGAGAGAGAGAGAGGGAGTGGCACCATGAGAAGGCAAGGTCACTGAACTATGGATTGTCACTTGGTTTTGCAAATCTGCTTATTAAGCTGGAGGTTGGCAAGTGGAAAGCTTTTTACTCTCGCTGTTCCTGTCACGTTTTTTTAGCATGGCAGGGCAACAAAAAGTGAAGCAGTTGGCTTAAAATATTGATTTTATTAAGTTTTTCAAACTTTTGAATACTGATATCTGTGGTGAAATGATTGGGCTCCTAACTGGTGCTCTCAGGGGAGGTGAGTTCAATTTTAGCATGGGACAGTTTATTTTATTGAGAATCTCCTTATTTCTCCCATGATGCTGTATCCCGTCCTGTCAGGCGAAGCTGAACCCGCCTGCCTCCTAAATTACCCAAATTGTGTCAATAAAGATGCTAAACAATTACATTTATATTTATACTGTCAAACTTTTGTTTTGGACAACTATATGCTGAAACGGGCAAATTTCCAACAAAATTTGCTGTTCCTTGTCCCAAAAGGGAACTTTCTACTAGTTATCCTGTAGTTTATGGTTTGACTGGGACCTTAGGTCCACGTAGCAGTAAAATGTGTATGCTGTATGACTTTAAAAATGAGGCTGTAATTGAGAAGACATCCATGTTATTTGAGGGGGTTTGTTTTGTGAATGTTAAATTTTACTATATAGAAATGGTTAAATTTAGTAAATTTGAAAAGCAAATAAAAAATATATATATAATATATATAAATCAGAACGGAAAATGTGACAAATTAAGCTGTTTGGTCTCTTCCCTGTTCAGCTCCACTGGCTTTTTTACAGTTCAGAACTTAAGGCATTTGTACATGAGCATGCCCTGCAGATTATTTAAAATGCCCAGGTTTTTCACAATTTACTGTGTTATAATAGTAATAATATCCCACAGTTGGCTTTCAATTTTGTTACCATATATCTTGGGATTAAAGCAAGAATGTCTTTTATGGGAAAGAGACATTTTAAATGATTGGAAACAGCTCAATTTTGGCATATGTGACAATTGAAAAATGCGCGAAAGAGCAATTTTAAACCATCTTGAGATGAATTAAATAAAAATTACACAAGAGGTCACTTCTAATCAGAACTCAAAATCTCAGATCTTCCAGGAACCACGTACACAGCGAACAGATTTTCAGTTCTCAAATGTTTTATTTACATGTATATTCTTTGTATTTAAAACACACACATAGCTAAATTTGTAAACAACAAAAAGATTTATTCATCCTGTAGATTTTGCTACGTGCATGCTTGACTTCCGTACTGTTTTATTTGTGCTTTATATCCATAGTTTGTATAATTTTATGTTATATCTGCTTCTTTTTGCATACCATATAAGTTATTAGAAAAGATTTCTTTATTTCGTCTATGCATACGAGTTATTGAAGGGCACACCTAGTATTTCCTGCTTCTGTACTGTCCCTGTTTTGTTTCTGTTTGTCTTCTTTCCTTGTTTTGAGTGCAAGCATGTCCTTACACTTTTCTTTTACATGCAGGAAAAAAAGAACTATGCACGCTACAGGGTTGTGATATTTTTTTGGGTCTGGTATGTCACACATCTGTATGTCTCCCCCCCCCCCCACTCTCTCTCTCTCTCTCTCTCTCTCTCTCTCTCTCTCTCTCTCTCTCTCTCTCTCTCTCTCTCTCTCTCTCTCTCCCTCTCTCTCTCTCTCTCTCTCTCTCTCTCTCTTTCTTCTTCTTCTTGCACATGCTTATATGCACATATATACACACACACTCACACACACACACACACACACACACACACACACACACACACACACACACAGCACTTATAATTATTTTCACACCTAGATATACAACAGTTTTATTTTTTATTTTTTAAATAAAGATGTAACTATTATTTTATTCTGTAATGTAAGTGAAGTAATTAATTTTTTTTTGCAAGATACACCAAATTATATATATATACTCACAGCCTGTACATACTATTTATTTTATTAAGTTCTCTCCTGTTGCTGTTCACTCTGGCAAAGAAACCGTTACAGTCTTCAGAATAGAGTCTTTTCGAAAGCTTCATTTAGATTTATATATATTTTAGTTAGTAACATTATTGTTTGTAGGCTATGACCTTATGTCCTTCATTGTGTTATTTTGAATTGGCAGCATTTGTTTTAAAAAAAAAAAAAAAGCTGTGGGCATTTTGGGTGACTTTCATTGTTCTATATGAAACCTTCTTTTTTTTTGTACCATGACTTGATTGTGTAGTGACATGATGCAGTGCTCTAAGTTGGGAGATGCATACTCCCGCTCAACAGCAAGCTGTATGCGCTTTACACTATATTATTACCCCAGCAGACCATGGAACACTCAGAAACATTCTCAGCTTCCTGAGAAGCATCCAGTGCAAGCAGCTGATTAAGCGCTCAAGCACTAACAAACTGACAAGATCTTTCGCTGTCTATAGGTGGGTACCCATTCCTACCTGAGTGGAGTGAAGTAAATGCTTGTTAAGTTCCTTTCCCAAAGACACAACGTTGGGCCCCTGACAGGATTTGAACCCACGACCTTACGGTTGCGAGTCCGAGAGCCTAACCACTAGGCCACCGACTAGTTAAGTGTTGTTGTATAACATTAAAATCCCACACAGTTGACTTGAAGTAACAGCACATCTGTATGGAGAACTTAGAATACTTAGATAGAATGCTTGTCTTGCCAGAAGTAGTTTTGATTTTTGAAATATTTTATTAGTAGCTGGATCCTTATTTTATTTGTCATCTTCGATATATTTTCTGCTGCAATGGGTAAGTTAACAGCGTTTACATGTGTTTATTTTCTTTTTTGTTCATTTTATTTTCTCTCAGACTCAGATTTTACTTTTTTTTTATTGCAATTTTGAGAATCCCTATACCAAATATTACTACTCCTCTCAATGAAAATCTTGGGTTCATAAATATCTTATCAGTTCTAGATCTTTTGTGTAAAGTTGAAACTGACTCCTGTGCTACTACTAGAATTCCAAAGATTAAAATTTTTTTGAACCTTCAGACTGGCTTTTTGTCAACTGTTGGTCATTTCATTTTTTTGGATGTCATACTGTAGGGAAAAGCTTTTGGGTAAAGGTTTTGTTTCCTCTCATGGTCTTTTGCTCTGCTTTTTTTTTTTTTTTGAGGTTGAGAAGTGATTGATGACCTGATTGAAAGAATCTCGCTCATTTACTCATGCTCCAGTGAAAGAGTTAGCAAATGAACCTTGTTCAGTGTTTTATACTCACATTTGATACCATGAAACATCCAAGAAAAACACGATAATGTCAGGATGTAGACATCAATAGACAACATGTTGATGAATTGATCTCTTTTACCTTGAGAACTGAGTACCTTTAGTATTACATAGATTTATAGTGCTGGGGGGGGGGGTACAAATACGACCGACCTCCTCCTCCCCCCCCCCCCCCCCCATCCTTTCATTACAGGAGGTCCAATTCTTCTTGGAGCAGAAAGAAAGAATACATGTTACATTAACATTAAAATTTCTGTTGTAACATGTGAGTGTGTCATACTTTCATTGACAAACTTTCTCTGCCTTCTTTCCTTTTTTAAATTTATTTACTATGACTACTGAGCCGAGTGCTCTACCTATAAATTGACAGTTTTTTTCTAGTACATTTTATTCACACAATAAAGAACAAAATGAATACTTTGTGTTCATGAAAAATACCTGCACATAAGTTATCAAATATGCTTGATTAAGTATCTTATATTTATAATTTTTCTGCACTGTTTACGTCTTGAGTGGGCAGGGGGATAGATCTTTATTATGAAGCTGAGTGAGCTTTCAAAGTAGTTGCACATGATTATTCATAAGCATTTTAACTTTTATCATTCTTTGCAAAGTGTATTACGTGTATTTTGAATTCTACTAATTTCCATACATGTTTAAGTTAGCTTATTAGCTTATAGTCTAAGTTAATCTTGATTTCTACTATTCTTTTTGCCAAGGATGTGAGCGTTGTGATTATTTACTAATGTCATTCATGAGGGACGTTTGACTTGGAAATTGACTGTTATCTAAGGTACACAATAGTAATAAAAGATTACATCAGAGTTTTTGACCTAGGGTCTCCAAATGTTGTGTTTTTGGTTGCACACTTTCCTGTATGACATTGGATTCTTGATAAGGAGAGGTGAAAAGGGCCTCAGTATTGCTGTGAAAAATATGGGGCCTTTGTAATGTAACGGCTGAAATATTGTTCCTCTGATTTGAAATCATGTTTAGTGGACTTATTGTCTAGACACACAATGCAACTAATTATACTACTTACCATTGTAATGCATGTCGAACTTTGGTCCTTGTTTATAACATTACTCAGTGTCCAATAGCCTTTAAAGTTCATCACGGGGTTGTGCGAAGATCGAACTCTACAGATATCAGCATATGAGGCACAATTGACATACATGCTTAACTTCACTGACACACGTGCGTTCACACACACACACACACACACACACACACACACACACACACACACACACACACACACACACACACACACACACACACACAAAGAGAGAGAGAATGAAGGGAGAGAGAGAGATTTTAGCTTTAGCCCTGGTGTGGTTTGCTTCTTCTTTCCTATCTATCAAACATCTATCGTCCTTATCTCCCCTTTTTCTTTTTTATGTTTGTTACTCTCTTGTAACACCTCTAATCTTCTGACGCTCATATGACCTTATGCAGCTGCGAGCGCCGTAAAACCTCTACTAAAACTTTTTTTTTAAAACCCTTCCGTATCTTTCCTTTTCTGTTTGTTACCCTCTTGTAACACCTCTAACCTTCGACACTTATATGACTCCTTCTTGCCTTTTCCCTGCGCTAAATGGCTGTTGTCATGTCGATGTACTTCTAATAGTGCTCCAACACTTGATTAAATACCACAGTTCAATTCATCATGATAATGAAGTTTTAATCGGGGAAGCTTGGCATTCATAAAGGACGTACATTAATCTCCATGGAAGAAAATCCATTCTTGTTCGGTTAACAAGCTTTGGGAGTTCGAATTCAGATTTTAATTAATGTATATATTTAATTTGTTAGTACGTGCAGTTTCCATTTCTTACCCATTCAAGGAATCACGAACCCTGTAAATGATTAAGATAATGAGTCAAAATTGTAGTGTACGTGGTAGTACAGAGATAGGATTCTTAATCGCAATGTACTTTGGTTTTTTTAATTTGTCGTGACGAGAGATTCAGGCTGAGTCTAGAAAGTGGGCTGACTGGAGCACGATAGTATAGCCAAAAGTGTCCTCTAATTGGTCGCTTTTAAGGACAAGCGGGCTAACCCAGATTCCGGGGTTTCCAATCTTGACCTACACCAAAAGTGGGCATTGCCCAACGTATAGCAGAAGTTTAGTTTAATTGGTGTGTATATTTGTTTGGTTATTTGAGAAAACTCTCCTTGTCTTTTAAAGAAACTGAACCAGGGGCAAAAACTTTACCTTCGATTTTCTCAAAACAGCATTTTTCGGGATAGCCCCCTTGTGCTTAAAAGCGACCAATTATGGGATAATGTAGTGAAATCGGGCGCTCGTCAAAATACAGTCCAGTCCACTTCTAACAGCCTGTGTTATTACAGGAACTTGGATATAACGGTGATAAATCAAATCCCAGGTTGTTGTTTTTTCTCTATAAGTGTAAGTAATATGAACCGGGCTATTACAGGGTTCAATATGCGCAGACTCGGATATAACAGTGATCTTGGAGCGCATGGACTTGCTTTCGATCTGTCAAATTACATGTATTAAAATCTGTCTCCACCAACACATTTCGCCTGTTTGTTCAATCGCTTGTCCAAACACAAACTTTCAAACACATACACCCCCCCCCCCTCCCCCGGATAGTGTTGGGGTCACTGATCGATTCCGTCTCAGTGTCAGAAAATCAGCCCTCTGGAAAAGGATCTGCGGCAATCGAATATATATAGTAAGCTGAAGGTGCAATGGTACCGGTAGTTTCCATTGAAAACGGTTACAACAGGACTCGCTTATAACAGGGAAAAACTGCCGGTCCCGTCTGTCCTGTTATATCCGAGTTTGACTGTAATGAAATCTTGAGTAACCGGCGTGTTAATTTCTCGCCGTTGGGCAATTTTGTCGATATTTCTTTTCTTCCTAGTTACTCAACACATTTATGCCTATTTTTCTTTTCCGTGTGGAATTTTACTGAAAAACATTGATCAAAGGCAAGATTTAAGGTAAGTTTGCGTACAGTTTCCATGAGATCCCAAGCTTTGGAAGTCGACCCTACCTGTCAGGGCTAACCCGGGCTGAAAGGGATACGATGTCTCTGCATTGAACTGGAATTAGCTCCTAACGGGAATCAAACCTGGGTTTTCTGCGTGTGACGGCGAAGCACCTCAATAGCAACTATACCACAGAAGCCGGTAGTGCATTCGAGATCCAACATCTTTATTAATTTGATTCAGCACCGCTTCTGGATACCGTCGAAGTCCGATCTATGTTTCGTCCGATTTTATTAATAAGAAATTGTAAATGTTTTAGGTTTGCGCCTCCTTCGACACACATTTGGTCACCAAGCAGGCGTGCTGCTTCAAAACTGCCAACTTAGGCTGAAAGGATACAACATCCCAGTGGAAAGTCAGATATTCTATAACTCACCCCCGCCCAAATACCCCCCCCCCCCCCCCCCCAAAAACAAAAAAAAAATTTTTTTAGGCGAGAACCCCCCCTTTCCGCACCCCCCCCCCCCCCCCCCCCAAAAACAAAAAAAAAGATATGCATTAGGGGCAGACGCCCGCCTGCACGCACGCACCCCCCACCCCCCCCCCCACACACACACGAGCTCACACACATGAGCTCACACCCACACCCACTCTCTCTCTCTCTCTCTCTCTCTCTCTCTCTCTCTCTATCTATCTATCTATCTATCTATCTCAGTCACACGAGGGAATCGAACTCACGTCTTCTGCATGCGACTGCGAAGAGTCTGGCCACTTTACCAGTCACCGGCTGTCATCCTGTGTTCATGTGGAATGAAACCAGGGAGCGCACCATATTATAAGTTAGCTCTGTTATCATTATACCGTACTAATATGGCACAGATGACCCTGGGTCGAACCCCCGATGCCTTACTCCTGAAATTGGATTGGGGAGTTTAAAAGGCTCCGCTACCTGACTTGGTTTCATCAAAGATGGACATTAAATTTGCCACGCCACGCCACGCCACGCCACGCCATACCACACCATACCAAGGCAATTGTCCCCTTGTAGTTGTAAACTAGGCACACTTGTTCACTTCTACCCACCGTCCAAACAATACTGTCCGTTTACTAGAGACACAAAATGTATGTATTGTGTAAATGAGAGTGAGAAATTACGAAGGAGACAATTTCCCCACAAAAACCTTTGTACGTTTTTTTTTGTTTTTTCATGCAGGTGTTTTTACCCCACGTCTCTCCATCCTCATCCTTCAGATCATTATTATGAGACGGGCTTCGACCCTACCTGTCATGGCCAACCTATACGGGGTGCCCATTGGAGGACAGGGCCGGGTCGGGTCGGTTTGCTAGCCAGATTAAGGGCGCTAATTCGGGGTGCCGATTGGGGGGACGAGTCGGGGCGGTTTGCTTGCCAGATTGAGGGCGCCAATTCGGGGTGCCGATTGGGGGGACGGGTCGGGGCGGTTTGCTAGCCAGATTGAGGGCGCTAATTCGGGGTGCCGATTGGGGGGACGGGTCGGGGCGGTTTGCTAGCCAGATTGAGGGCGCTAATTCGGGGTGCCGATTGGGGGGACGGGTCGGGGCGGTTTGCTAGCCAGATTGAGGGCGCTAATTCGGGGTGCGAGGGCGCAAAACGGCTATCGTGGCACAGGCCGATCGCACCCGACTGTCGCCTCAAAAACAAACGCGTTTGTTTTCAGGAGATGAATAGGGCGATCTGACCCTACCCGACTCGACCCGACTCAACTCGATCCCATCCACAATGGGCACCTTGTATAATACGAGGTGCCCATTGGGGTATCGGGTCGGGGCGGTTTCCTTGCCAGATTAAGGGCGCAAAACGATTAACGTGGCAGAAGCCGATCGCGCCCGACTGGTGGACTTAAAAACAAACCTGTTTGTTTTCTGGCGACGAGTTGGGAGATCGACCCGCCCGACCCGACCCGATCCGACCCGCAATGGGCACCCGAATCCTAGGCTGCGAGGGATGCAGCGTCCCAGCAGAAAAAGATCGAGATACTCAAAAAAATCCGTTCTCTCCATATTGGAATTGAACTCATAATAACATACTTTCTGAATGCGTCTACGAAGCGCCTTACCTCTTCACTACAAACACTGGTAGAAGTAGCGTTGGAACTACATGTATTACAAAGACATCTGCGGTATGAGCATGGGTTGCCGGAGACACGTTATATTTAGAAGAGATTTTTAATTTCAAATTTTTCTGACTACGGCCAAATACAGTCCGTAAGCAGCTTCGGCCTGGCCTCTGAGTCGACTCAGTAATTAATATAATAGCAAAAGGAATTAAAACTTTCTCCAGTTCTTCTAATCCGTAACTAATTCATCCTCCCTAGCAAGGACGTATTCCTCTAAGATCACGAACCGTCACTCTGAAAGGGAAATATTATTGATTGATCCCAACGAAACTGCGATGAAGATGAACCAGTTATTGTTACATTAATCAAATCAATGATGTCCGGGGGAAGGATCAGGTACTTGGGGGGATAAGGCGATAACCCGTGCGCCGTGTTGCGTGTGTAAATGAGATCTTGATGACGTCTACTTCCGCAGTTGGTGATTAAGAATAATGACAGCCTCCAGAAGAAGAAGAAGAAGAAGAAGAAGAAGAAGAAGAAGAAGAAGAAGAAGAAGAAGAAGAAGAAGAAGAAGAAGA